>NC_048311.1:41483194-41571122 GCF_013100865.1 Trachemys scripta elegans | reverse complement strand
CGGCTTAAAGCTTTCTGCTTCACTAAAACCTTAAGCCTTTCGGCTTAACAAAAACATATTTCAGTTACTCCTGCCACCATGAATGCCCAATGCTACTGCTAATATCTTCCTGGTACCACATATTATAACAACAAAGCCTCTTAAACTCACGAATCACTTTAAATAATACCGTTACTCTTTAGTATTCTTTAGTTTGCAGAATTAAACTGCAAAACCTCTGGCCAGGAGAGAAAAAAACATCTCTAAGACAAAACTCTAAGTCAAATTACAGTACGAAACAGCAAATACTGGGACCACTGCCAAGAAACTTTCTTAGCATACCCCTTTTATAGGGCATGGGGGCTTAATCCCTCCTTCTATGTTTCCTTACCCACCAAAAAATTGGGGTACACTTACTTCATAGGCTGGTGTGTTTGTACATGTAAATAACTTATACATACATATTAATAACATTACATTATTTTTACATTGGTTATTTTTGTTTTTTCAATTATTTTGGTTTTTCTCCTAGTGATGTACCTGTTAAGTTTACAAAGGGTATAAACTCAAGAAATCCCCTATGCCAACCTGCTTTAACCCATTTTTATCTATTGATGTTAAAGGTTGCAGCCATATATAAAACTCATGGTTTAACTTGTTACTATTTAGGTAAAAGGTTTCAAACATACGTATGTTAACTTTGCCTTAGCTCAACATACAAAATGTGGCCTGTAGGTCCCTTGCGTTACAGACAAACTACTTTAATATAAACCTATTATAATAAAACAAATAATTAAAACCATAAAAAAAATAAAAAGCCTATAATATATATATAGGCCACCAAGCAGGTTAGCCCTAAAGGTTGTGACACCTTCTGTAGGAGATCAGCCATTCACAGTCAAACTAAAACCTGGAAAGTGCCACCGATGGCCTGTTGCTCTAAAAAGGGGCCTCAGGACATCTGTAGATGTAATGTGTTTAAAACAGACACTGTTCTGTGTGAACTACAGGAAAAGAAATTACAAAGTAAATCATCATCATCATCATGCCTGGTAAGGCTAACCAAGAAAAAAACCTCCAAATGAAAAGGGTAACCTATGCGAAAAATAGCCAATTTTGCATAGTAACCAATCAAAAATGGTACCTAGGAGTGTCCTCTCACAAACCGAAATTTTGGTTTTACTCCAAAGCAACCTACTTTAATAGGGAACCAAGCAATTTTCCCTATTCCCACTTTTAAAAACATCACCACCATCCAGTCTGACCCGGCCTATCAGAATTTAACGCTCCAAAGTATACCCACATTTCTGGTCTATATTCCCCCGCTGGGGTTACAGGTAAAGTCATTATTGGCTTGTAAGTAATTGGCTCCACCGGTTGTTTTATTTCCATTGGTAACACCAGACCAATGGGGATGGGAACTAATGCTTCGTCCTCCTATAACTTATTTTCTATTTTTTTTTTTTTACAATTTGTGTCGCCATCAGCACCTCTGTGCTTTCTCTTTCTCTCTCTCTCTTTCTCTTAACAGTGGGCACTTTGCACTGCTACAAGTCTCATCTCTCTCTAACACGTCACAAACACTTTTCAACTTCCTGATTCTTTTCAACAGCTGACCACGGTTTGATGTTAAACCGCCCCGCGATTTTAAGCTGGCAGCCCAGCCGCTCGCTCCCGCCAAAAGCGTGTTTCCTTTTCTGCTTTCTGCACCTGATACTGACTTCATTCTCCCTTTTTCTTGAACTCCTGCTTCTTTTGAAAAAGGACTAATTGCTTCTCCGACACGACATGTAGCTGATTTGTTAACTCCTTAATAGCCTTTTCTTTTTCCTTCCAAGTTTGCTGGGTTTTTTGAGTAACTTTAATTCTTTATTTAATTTTCCCCCAGCGAGCTACAAGCCACAAGCAGACATTTGACAGCTATTCCTTTCACCAGTTTAGCCTTTCTTTTCCTCTGCTCTGTTTTTACATTAAACACCTGACTTGCAAAACTTTATGGTATTACAATGGTCAGAGATCATTTTGTTATTTCTTAGTTGTACTAAACCTCCGTGTTTGTGAATGTATTTTTTGGCAAAGTTTTTTAAAGCCAAACTGTGAGCAACTCTTGCCCTTGTTTTACTGATCTTAACACTTCCAATAGAACTTACTTAGGTTCTAAAATAAAGAACTTGACATCACTATTTGCTAGCCTATATAATTAACAGTATAATGAACACTTTGCTGTTTTTAACTTTGAAACTGAAGATGACCCCTCACAGAAACCAACGGGAAATAACACCCCAAACCATTTCCAACACTTATTTTAACAAGTTTCAAGAAAACAACAGAGGCGTGGGGGTGAATTCCCCTCTCTTCCCTCCATGGCTAATGTACTTGTAGCTGATTGAGAAGTCTCTTTCCCTTGTCAGGACCTGCCAAACAGCTGGGGGAAACTGAGGCAGATGGCTCAGGGGTGCAGCCCAGGAGAACTGATGTTACCTAGCATCTCTGTGTTCTTGGGGAACCAGGGCGCAGTACCCAGCTTGTCTGACTCACGAAAGTCCCCTCCCCCACAGCCTCTGCTTGAACCAAATCTGCATCAGAAGAAAGACTTACAAAAACCAACGAAAAGGCACCGGGAGACACACCAAAACCCCTGGGTCAAGGGTGACAGGATTAAGGAAACTGCTCTGGTCTCATTTGCATGGGAGATGGGACAAGGAGGCATCTCCATCAGCTACAGACTGGAGACCAGAGATTCCAAGGCAAGAACCGCACAGAACTCTGGGACCAGCGAAGCAGGGAAGCACTGCATGATGGGGGATCGCTGCTCCAGCTGTTAATGAGCCCACGCCTGCACACCCCCAGCTCAGCAGTTATCAGACCAATTCTAGTAATAAATCCTTTATTGGTATCCAAAATAGTGAAGCTCCATAATTGCATTGTGAGATCCCTCCAAGAAACGCCGCCCAAAGCCAGGAATGATCAGCTCCCATGGTCTAGCCTGAACAAAACAACTTTGGTATCCTCCCTTGTTCACACATAAATAAATCTAGTTTTCTCCCTCGAACCATTGTTGTTTGTCTACAAAACCCCTATCCATGCTCAAGTCAGTGCTCTGATGCCTGGATCCAAAATCTGCATCAGTTCCATTGGGACTTCATCTTCTCCTGACTGATCGTGCTGGGGGCTCTGCCTGTCTCCAGCACTCCAGACCCTCAGCTACCACCACCATCTGGGACCCCCGATCGATTCAAACTTCATGGAGTGGTGAGAACACAACACACTCATTCACTCTCCCCCACCTCTTCCCTCCTCTCTCTCCCTTCCCCCCTCATGGGTGTTTTTTGGTTAAAAAAAAAATTAATTTAATGGAGATATCCCATCTCCTTGAACTGGAAGGGACCTTGAAAGGTCATCGAGTCCAGCCCCCTGCCTTCACTAGCAGAACCAAGTACTGATTTTGCCCCAGATCCCTAAGTGGCCCCCTCAAGGATTGAACTAACCCTGGGTTCAGCAGGCTAATGCTCAAACCACTGAGCTATCCCTCCCCCCATTTGCTCTGCAGCAATGCACCTTGTACCTAGGCTGAAGATCCCTGCAGTGCCCCAAAATCCTGTGGGGTTTGCTCATCAAGTGGGTTACTCCCAGAACAATTGTAACATGAAAGTGGGGATAGGGACGTGCTGAACCTGGGACATACGAGGGTGGCAGCTTGGAAGTGCTGCTTGACCCAGTCTGCTGAGTCCAGGGATGTGTAAGGGGTCACCATGGGAGTGCTGATTAACCCGGTGCTCTCAGATGTGCTCTGAACCTAGGTCCTGCAGGATAGCTCCATTGGGAGGGGACTTGCAGCAGGGAGAAGTAGAGCTCCGTATGAGAACACAAGTGACACAAGCAGCACATTGATAGAAGTACAGAACCCCCCTCTCCCCAGAAGAGTAACCCTAATAAATGAGCGTACCCCAAAGTAATGGGCAAAGCTGGTAACACTGAGGGAACTGAACAACTGTGGCCTTTCTGGCAGCTTAAACCTTTCTGCTTAACTAAAATCTTAAGCCTTTCGGCTTAACAAAAAACAGATATCAGTTACTCCTGCCACTATGAATGCCCAATGCTACTGCTAATATTTTCCTGGTACCACATATTATAAGGTTAACCTTTCAACAACCAAGCCTCTTAAATGGATGTATCTCTTTAGATAATACCATTGCTCTTTAGTATTCTTTATTTTGCAAGATTAAACTGCAAAACCTCTGGCCAGGAAAGAAAAAACACCTGTAAGACAAAACTCTAAGTCAAATCACAGCACAAACAGCAAATACTGGGACCACTACTAAGAGCTATTAAAGCTAATGTAGAGTTTTCCTTAACTAACTAACTTAAAACAGAGGCACCCATCTGTCACCCTGACATGGCATCCCGGGAGGTATGCTGTCTGCCAAGGGCCCGTGTCCAAGATGTTAGGGAGGGATTGTCGAGGATCATCCAGCCCTCTGACTACTCCCCCATGCTACTCATCCATGTGGGCATGAATGATGCTGCGAGGTGTGGCCCACAGCAGATCAGAAGTGACTACAGGGCTCTGGGAGTAAGGGTGAGGGAGTTGGAAGCGCAGGTGGTGTTCTCTTCAATCCTTCTGGTCAAGAGTAGGGGCCCAGGCAGAGACAGATGCATCCTGGAGGTGAATGCCTGGCTGTGAGGATGGTGTTGCCAGGAGGGCTTCGGCTTCCTTGACCACGGGATGCTGTTCCAGGAAGAAGGACTGCTAAACAGAGATGGGGTCCACCTATCGAAGAAGGGGAAGAACATATTTGGCTACGGACTGGCAAATCTAGTGAGGGAGGGGGAGAAGCGGCGCGCGAGTCAGCTGTTTCACGCGCCGCGGACACTCGGGGTCTCCCCCTCCCTCCCAGGCTCTCAAGCCTGGGAGGGAGGGGGAGCAACGGCGCACGAATCAGCTGTTTCATGCGCCGTGGCGCACGAGCGGCAGCAGTGGAGGTTAGCTAGGGCGGCCGCGGCTCATTTTTAGGGGCGGCATGGCCGCCGCCAGAATGCCGCCCCTAGAAATGTGCCGCCCCAAGCACCAGCTTGTTTTGCTGGTGCCTAGAGCCGGCCCTGCCTGTACAACCCGCCCCTTGGGAACATCGTGGCCGCCCAGCCATTGA
Source organism: Trachemys scripta elegans (assembly GCF_013100865.1). Lineage (NCBI taxonomy): Eukaryota > Metazoa > Chordata > Testudines > Emydidae > Trachemys > Trachemys scripta. The sequence goes on along the minus strand of NC_048311.1, from coordinate 41,565,993 downwards.
ATGTGAGTGGGAAATACATGGCAGACAGCGAGTGGCGTCTGATCTCCGGCCCAAACAGCCTTGTGGCCCAGCTCAAGGCCAGGACCTGCACACCGAATTGCTGCCTGATCTTATTCACCCTCAACTCGCTTTGCATGAACGTGTGCCTGGCGGAAAACGCGCCCTTCAACATTGTGCAGATAACCAGCACTGCCTTCTCGGACATCGACGAGAAGTACAAGGCCTTCATTTTCCAGAGGATCTTCAACAAAGATACGCGGCTTGCAGTGACCCGCCAGGACCTGCTGGAGGCCTCGCACCGGCTGTGCGATGTGCCCCTGCTGCGCTGCGACAACAACGGCTGCCAGGACTGCGCTTCAGTGGCCCCCGAACACAACCCCTGCCTGGCTGGGCAGATAGAGACAGTGGAGCGGGGCTGGGAACCGTATACGGCTCTTTCTGACAATGGCCTCCCTCACTCCCCATGTGCTTCTGGCTCACTGAGTGTAAAAGAAACACGTCCCAACCAGGGACCAAGCTCCAATCCAGAACTCCATTCTGATGTGTGCCCCAATCTAGAGCCCTAATACATGAGTGTGTTCCAATCTAGAACCCCATTCCTGGGCATGCACAGATCTAGAACCCGATCAACAGGTATGTGCAACCTAGAACACCTTCCAGAGTGTGTTCCCATGTAGAGCCCCATCCCTGGATGTGCTAAAATCTTCATTCTAGAGCCCCATTGTTGGATGTGCTCCAGTGTAAAATCCCGTCCCCATCTCTGGTTGTGCTCCAGCCTAGGAGCCCATCCCTGGGTGTGCTCCAATCTGTGATTTAGAAGCCAGTCCCTTTCCCCAAGTGTGCACCAATCCAGAATTGCCACCGCCACAGTGCACCTCAAGCTCTCTTCTAAACCTTTACCCACTCTTGTGCGTGTCAAGCGCCAATCGAGAACATGATCCCCATCCCTGGGGGTCTCTGAGCTGCAGTCTAGAACCCACAGAGCCACCCACTTAGCTCAGAACTTGGATCTAGAACCCAGCCTCTATCCCTGCGTGAGGCCGGTGGGAGTGGACATTGTGCCCAGTGACTGTATCATGAGGCTGGATCAGAGGGGGGACCTCCTTACTCAGATGGTGGTGGGAGGATTCCTGGGCATGGACCATAGCCACAGTGGGGCAGTGGGAATCTTGGAGCATGGGGCCCCATCAGTGGGGGTTGCTTTGGGGGTTGTTCCATTCTCCGGGTATCGCTTTTTGCTGATTCTCTGCCCTGCGATTGCTGCCAATAAATCTTCCAAGCATCCTGGGGCCTCACGTCTCTGTCTGTGCGTCCGGGTCTCCTATCTCAGTCCGTGCATCAAGGGTCTTACTTCGTCCCCTGGAGGTGCTGAGTCCCCAAGGCAGCCCCTCCTCGAGTCTGGCTCCCAGCTGGCAGCCTGAGTGGCAGCTTGGGTTTTACAGGGTCCAGAGCCCCCGAGTTCCCCTCCCCATCCCTAGAACCCCCCATCCCCTGCTCCCTGGGCGGGGATCCCCTGAGCAGACAGCCCCGATCCCCCAGGCATTGGGGGAGGGGGCACTGGTGCACAATGGGGACCGAGCTCCCAGCCCTTCTCTCTGCTCCCCTGGCTGACAGGAGCTGCACCTGGGAACCAAACACCAGGTTTATCGCCCTTGGTTCCCAGAAGGGGCTGTTATAGCAGGTCAAGATTGAGATGACACTTCAGCTCTAAGTGCTCTGAAATCTCCTCGCTTCCTCAGATGACTTTGAAATTTGCCGCTCTCCGGAGAGACTGTCAGGAGCGGGGCATAAATCCCAAGGGGCTGTGAGCCAGCCAGTTATCCCGTGTAACCTCTCTGGCATGGACCCGCCTTAACGTGGAGCCACAGACAGTCCCCGCGGTGCTCCGATCTGTCTGCCCCCCAGCTCAGCCTGTCTTGGGGACAGATGGTTCTTTGCACCAGGTGCTGCTGTCCATCGGCGGACTAAAGGCAAATCCTGGACCGGGAATCTCTGGGGGCCGTGGGCAGTTAGTGCGGGGTCTAGGGGGAGAGGAGTGGCTGGCTGCGGGCTGACAGGCTTGGGGGGCTGGCGCCCGGGGCTGACTTGTAACTGGGGGGCAGGTGTCCGGGCTGCTCCCCCTTCGCCTCCAGCCCGGCCCGGCGCCGGCAGGGGCAGCGCAGCGGGGAGGGTCGGGGCGAGTGTCCGGGCGGAGCGCTCACCCCAGCAGCGGGGGCTCCCCGCCGGGGCAGAGGGGACCCAGAGCCGGCTGGGGGAGTGACCGGCCCGCCAGGGGCTGAGCCGCGGAGGGAGGGAGCCGCGCCCCGGCCGGAGAGCGGAACGCGGGGCCCCGCAGAGCAGCGCCCCCCGCAGCACCAGTCCCGCTCCCGCTGCTCCGCGCCGCCCTGCCGCAGCCCCTGGCCGGCTCCGGCCGCTTGGCCGAGCCCGGGGTGCAGCGCTGGGTGGCGGCTGCTGTGCGGCACCTGCGGGTGGCTCCTGCCCCGGCGCCAGCCGGGCTTACCCCCGCATGGGGGCGGTTCTGGTCCCTTGGTAAGCCCGGCACCGCAGTGACCGCCCCGCCCCCGCTGCTGTCGAGCTGCGATGAGGAGGAAGTTCTCAGAGCCCCTGTTCAGCCCCCAGCCCTGCACCTGCCCCCAGATTCCGGAGTCTGTGGCCAGCAGCCCCCGCCCTCGCGATCCACCTGGTCTGCCTGGGGCAGCGCTGCACAGAGCAGTGCAGGGAGCCCGTCGCACCAGGAGTGAGTGTGAGCATCTGTCAGCAGAGACAGGGACCCTTCACCACCCACCATGGAGCCCCAGGTGAGCCCCCCTAACCCCCAACACCTCTGCCCCATGGAGCCCAGGGGAATCCCCTGCCCTCACTACCCCATGGAGCCCCCGGGAAAGAGGTAATTAGCGGCATCCCCACCCAGGGATCTGTACTGGGACCAGTGCTATTCAAGATGTTCATAAATGATCTGGTAAAAGGGGTAAACAGTGAGGTGGCAAAATTTGCAGATGATACAAAACTACTTCAGAGTTAAGTCCAAAGCAGACTGTGAAGGGTTACAAAGGGATCTCAGCAAACTGGGTGTCTGGGCAACAAAACAGCAGATGAAATGCGATGTTGATCAATGAAAAGTAATGCACATTGGGAAAAAAAATCCCAATTATACCTACAAAACGATGGGGCCTAAATTAGCTGTTACCACTCAAGAAAAAGATCTTGGAGTCATGGTGGATGAAAATATCCACTCAATGTGCAGCGGCAGTCAAAAAATAAGAACATAAGAAAGGCCGTACTCCGTCAGACCAAAGGTCCATCCAGCCCAGTATCCTGTCTACTGACAGTGGCCAATGCCAGGTGCCCCAGAGGGAGTGAAACTAACAGGCAATGATCAAGTGATCTCTCTCCTGCCATCCATCTCCACCCTCTGACAAACAGAGGCTAGGGACACCATTCCTTACCCATCCTGGCTAATAGCCATTAATGAACTTAATCTCCATGAATTGATCCAGTTCTCTTTTAAACACTGTTATAGTCCTAGCCTTCACAACCTCCTCAAGTAAGGAGTTCCACAAGTTGACTGTGTGCTGTGTGAAGAGGAATTTCCTTTTATTTGTTTTAAACCTGCTGCCTATTAATTTCATTTGGTGACCCCTAGTTCTTGTATTATGGGAATAAGTAAATAACTTTTCCTTATCCACTTTCTCCACATCACTCATGATTTTATATACCTCTATCATATCCCCCCTTAGTCTCCTCTTTTCCAAGCTGAAAAGTCCTAGCCTCTTTAATCTCTCCTCATATGGGACCTGTTCCAAACCTCTAATCATTTTAGTTGCCCTTCTCTGAACCTTTTCCAGTGCCAGTATATCTTTTTTGAGATGAGGAGACCACATCTGTACGCAGTATTTGAGATGTGGGCGTACCATCGATTTATATAAGGGCAATAATATATTCTCCGTCTTATTCTCTATCCCCTTTTTAATGATTCCTAACATCCTGTTTGCTTTTTTGACCTCCTCTGTACACTGCGTGGACATTTTCAGAGAACTATCCATGATGACTCCAAGATCTTTTTCCTGATTTGTTGTAGCTAAATTAGCCCCCATCATATTGTATGTATAGTTGGAGTTATTTTTTCCAATGTGCATTACTTTACATTTATCCACATTAAATTTCATTTGCCATTTTGTTGCCCAATCACTTAGTTTTGTGAATTCTTTTTGAAGTTCTTCACAGTCTGCTTTGGTCTTAACTATCTTTAGCAGTTTAGTATCATCTGCAAACTTTGCCACCTCACTTTTTACCCCTCTCTCCAGATCATTTATGAATAAGTTGAATAGAATTGGTCCTAGGACTGTCCCTTGGGGAACACCACTAGTTACCCCTCTCCATTCTGAGAATTTATCATTAATTCCTACCCTTTGTTCCCTGTCTTTTAACCAGTTCTCAATCCATGAAATGACCTTCCCTTTTATCCCTTGACAACTTAATTTACGTAAGAGCCTTTGGTGAGCGACCTTGTCAAAGGCTTTCTGGAAATCTAAGTCCACTATGTCCACTGGATCCCCCTTGTCCACATGTTTGTTGACCCCTTCAAAGAACTCTAAGGCCTTGGCTACACTTACCAGCTAGTTCGACGGCTGGAAATCGAAGTTCTGGGTTCGACTTATCGCGTCTAGTCTGGACGCGATAAGTCGAACCCGGAAGTGCTTGCCGTCGACTGCGGTACTCCAGCTCGGCGAGAGGAGTACCGCGGAGTCGACGGGGGAGCCTGCCTGCCGCGTGTGGACCAAGGTAAGTTCGAACTAAGGTACTTCGACTTCAGCTACGTTATTCACGTAGCTGAAGTTGCGTACCTTAGTTCGAATTGGGGGGGGTAGTGTAGACCAAGCCTAATAGATTAGTAAGACACAATTTTCCTTTACAGAAACCATGTTGACTTTTGCCTAACAATTTATGTTCTTCTATGTAAAAAAAAAAAAAAAAAAAAGCGAACAGAGTGCTGGGAATCATTAAGAGAGGGATAGATAATAAGACAGAAAATATCGTATTGCCTCTATATAAATCCATGGTACACCCACATGATCAAAATAAACATCAAAATAAATTGCCTACGGAGGTTGTGGAATCTCCATCATTGGGGATTATTAAGAACAAGTTAGACTAACACCTGTCAGGGATGTTCTAGATAAAAAATGAGTGCAGGGGACTGGACTAGATAACCTCTCCACGTCCCTTCCAGTCCTATAGTCTATGATTCTATGATCACGAATACTGCGTGCCACTCTGGTTGCCCCATCTCAGCAAAGATATATTGGAATTGGAAAAGGTTCTGAAAAGGACAACAAAAAAGATCAGGGGTATGGAATAGCTTCTGTACGAAGAGAGATTAATCAGACTGGAACTTTTCATCTTGGAAAAGAAACAACTAAGGGAGGATACGATGGAGGTCTATAAAATCATGACTCTGTGGAGAAAGTAAATAAGGAAGTGTTATTTATTCCTTCTCATAACAAGTGTGTGATGGGTTGGCCCCCCTTAAGGTGCCACCTGATGTACTGTTATACCACTGAGCCTGCCTGTTCTGCCAGCCCTGGCCCCCTTTACCGTGTCTTGGTGAGCCGGGCTCTTAAGCCTCCTCCAGCACACACACAGGCAGGGCCACACCCAGCTGCAGAAAGACACAGACACTCAGATCGGCTCTGGGAAGACTCAGCTTAAGGGACTTGCCCCAGCACTCAGGTGCCCACCTCCCTGGAGTGCAGAGCCAAAAATATATTGTCCAGTGCTGTATAGAAAGATCTGCACAGCACAAGCTCATAAAAATTCACCCTCTTCCTCAATGTGAAGAGAGATATGCACAATATCTTGCCCCCCCAGTTAGAAATTGCACAAACTGGGTTTAATAATAAACAAAACAAATTTGTTAACTATAAAAGGCAGATTATAAGTGATTATAGGTGATAGCAAACAGAACAAAGCAGATTACTAAACAAATAAAACAAAACACGCAAACTAAGCTTGATTCACTAAAGAAACAGGTTACAAAATGTAATTTCTCACCCTAAATGTTGAATTAGGCAGGATGCAGAGTTTCTGTAGCTCAGAGTTCCAGTTATTTCTTCTTACAGACTGGACCCTTGTCTCAGTCTGGACTCACCCCAGCCTTTCTTTTCAGGTTAGTGCCTTTGTCCCTTCAGGTTCTGTCAGCAGTCCTTCTTCTTGGGTAGGCAATGGAGGAGAGTCCAGATCAACCCCCTCCCCAGCCCTTTAAAAGGATTGACCTAAAGAGGGAATCCTTTGTTTGATCCCCATCCCCCTACAGACCAACAGTGTCCAAGATGGTATTTTGTATCAGGTGACAGGACCACCTGCCCTGGTAGTGTCACAGCTGGGTACCAGGAAGCCTCTCAGGGCTTGTCTACACTGCAACGTTGTTGACAAAACTTTTGTCTTTCACGGGTACTTAAAAAAGGCCCTCTGTGAAAGACAAATTTTTGCCGACACAAGTGGCAGTGTGAATGCGGCTTTGTCGGCAGGAGCGCTCTCCTCCCGACAAAGCTAATGCCGCTCACGGGGCTGGAAGTATTTTGTTGACAAAAGTGCCGAAAAAATACCAACCGAGAGCATTCACACATGCTGACTTTTAGCGACAAGGCTGTGTCGACACAGCCTTGTCGCTAAAAGCTGCGTAGTGTAGACAAGCCCTCAGGAAGGAGAGAGATTAGTATCGTCAGAGTTCTGTTATCCTTCTTAAATGGCTCATTCAGGATGATTACTTAATGTCTGGTGGGTGTTTTCCCAAGTACACACACAGTTGTAATTGTTACATAGTTAATATTCCTAACTTCAGATACATAAATGATATATGTATACAAATTGGATAATGACATTCAGTAAATCATAACCTTTCCAATGATATTTTACATGAGCCATTTTACATGAAGTATCTCTTAGTCATACCATATTTTTATGAAGAATATGGGATGTAACATCCAGGGCCAGCTCTGGCTTTTTTGCCGCCCCAGGCAAAAAAGCCGCTGGCCGCCACCCCCCCCTGCTGGGGGGGGGAGGGCGGCCGGAGCCCTGGTGGGAGGGCGGCGAACCCCGGGGGGGGCTCCACTCTCCCCCCGGCGGCCGGGGGGAGGGGGGCCGGAGCCCTGGGAGGAGGGCGGTGAGCTCCGGCCAGGGATCCGCTCTCCCCCCGGCGGCCAGAGCGCAGGGGGCAGGGCGGCGAGAGGGCGGCGAGCCCCAGCCAGGGCTCACCGCTCCCCCCCCCAGCCGCCGGGGGGAGAGCCCCAGCCAGGGCTCACCGCTCTCCCCCCGGCAGCCGGGGGGAGGGCGCCGGGGAGGAGGGCGGCCAGAGCGCCGGGGGGAGGGCGGCGAGCCCGGCCGTGGCCCCGCTCTCCCTGGGGGCCGGAGCGCCGCGCCGCCCCCCTCCAGGTGCCGCCCCAAGCACAAGCTTGGTGGGCTGGTGCCTGGAGCCGGCCCTGGTAACATCACAACACGAACTAGGGGCCACCCAATGAAATTAATAGGCAGCAGGTTTAAAACAAATAAAAGGAAGTATTTCTTCACCCAATGCATATTCAACCTGTGGAACTCTTTGCCAGAGGATGTTGTAAAGGCCAAGACTATAACAGGGTTCAAAAAAGAACTAGATACATTCATGGAGGACAGGTCCAGGAGCACCGCCAGCTTTTTTGCTGCCCTAGGTGGTGGAAGGTCCCGCCCCCGAAATGCTGCTCTCAACAGAGGCTGCGGAATATCCCACCCCCGAAATACCGCCGATGACCAGGGCGGCCGAAGATCCGGCTGCCGTGGTCGCCGCCCCCCAAATGTTAGCGCCCTAGGCGACCACCTAGGTCGCCTAATGGGTTGCGCCAGCCCTGGACAGGTCCATCAATGGCTATTAGCCAGGATGGGCAGGAATGGTGTCCCTAGCCTCTGTTTGTTAGAAGCTGGGAATGGGCAACATGGGATGGGTGACTTGATGATTCCCTGTTCTGTTCATAAACTCTGGGGCATGTGCCATTGGCCACTGTCGGTAGACAGGATACTGGGCTAGATGGACCTTTGGTCTGACCCAGTATGGCTGTTCTTATGTTCTTATGAATCCCCTCTGCCCCCCACCTTCACTATCCCATGGAGCACCAGGGGAGTGCTTCCTGCCCTCCACCTCCTCCTACCCTTGGAAACCCTGATGACTCCCTCTCCCCCGATGTAGCCCCAGAGGGTCTGACTGCCCCCTCTCCTGTTGGTAGCACAGCAGGGGCTAGGGGATGTGGGTTGGGGGCCCTAGGCGAATCTTCCACCTTGCACCCTCCCTCGCCACTTGTACACATTTTCAAGATCAAAACATTTATCACCCAAACAAATCCAGGGAAGTGTTACCTGAAATGAGGGTGCTGTGTTTTCTGTGACATCTTAGACCACTAAAAGAAAAGAAATCCAGTAGCACAAGCAATCAACAGCTCTAGGGGAAAAAAAAGAAAGAAAAAAAAAAGTCTTGCACTGTTAATGTGCAGTTCCTCAACAAGGGAAGTATGATAAAGAATAAAAGACTATTGCCAGCTGTAATTGTACATCAAAGGATCTCAAAATAAACCCAATTATTTCAATTTTTCATGCACTCTAAGAAAGACACCTTGTTGCTTCGTTCTCGGTATAGTTGATATATTTCCTCAAATCCCTGAATTTGTGTGGAAACAGCAACTACAGAACATTAGCGCTCACCCCTGCCTTGTAATCACGGTGAGATTTCACAGCTCACCCATACTGTAATGCAACATTTCATGACAAATTTAGTGCTGGCTCAGCATATTTTGCTGCCCTGGTAGATGTGGACACACAGATGCAGGCTGGAAATCATCTGGCTTTATAATTGTTTTTGGTAAGCTGCTGTTCGTTTGTGACCAGGGCTGTTACTGGACAGAGCTGTACAGGTCATGCAACTTCAGGGCTCTAACCATTGGGGGTGGAGGGGGAGCGAGCGAGCGATGTGGGCTTTGACAAACGCATTCCTGCTCGTGTTTGCAGAGCTCCAGACCAGGCAAATGCTGGGTTTGGCGAGGGAATATCGGCCACTGCCAGCACAACTGGCTCAGCCGCGGCTGCCTAGCTAGCAGGAGGGGCCCGATCTTGCCGTCCTGGGGCACCCTCTGAGGGCAGATCGGGCCCCACCGTTGTTGATTTTGCACACCTGGCAACTATTAGAGGTGCCTCTCGAAAGGGGTGAAAGAAGCTGTAGTTCGGATCCTTGGCTTGTTGCATTAGGACAACGGGGGAAGGAGGGGGGGTTGTCCACTTTGAACCCAGACCGATCCTCCCCCAGGAAACTCCAGGGACTGCAAGAGGACAAGTCCATCACCCCCCCCCACACCTGCAATCTGGAAATGGCACATGCAATGCCCCGAAAGCCTCCAGCCCCCAACGGAGGTGCCCCCACCCTGCGATGCTAGGCGCAGCAGAGCGCGGGGAGAGGGGGGCGGTGTAGGCATGGCGCCACACGCCCCGATAGGTCCCTTACCGCTCACCCAATGGTCTGCTCCCCACGGAGCCCGGGCAGCGCAAGGCGGCTTCCCGCTGGTGCCTAGCTCCACTCTCTCCGAGCGAGCGGCACATCCACGCCTGGCCTAGCCCCCACCTGGATTCCTACACATGCCGCCCGCCGTTCTCCCTCTGCCCAGACGGGCGCGGTGGTAACAAAATTTTTGGGCACCGCTTTTTGGCGCCCATAAATCTTGGCACCCTAGGCGGCCGCCTAGTTCACCTAGTGGTTACACCGGCCCTGGTTGAGGGGGCTCTGGGTTTGTGCCCTGGGCTCAGGGGCGCTGACGCTGTGGGGTCCTGTGCAGGTGCCGGGACGGATGCCCAGGGCTGGACTCCTGCTGCTGCCCCTTCTCCTCTGCTTCGGGCCAGAGACCACCAGGAGCATCAACCGGACCGCGCTCAAAGAGATCGTGGATCATGTGAACAAGTGAGTGACCGGCCTGGGGTTTGTCTCTGTCCTTCCCTGCCACCAGATTGTAGGGACACCCAGCATGGTCGGGGCCCCCCCCACTGTGCCCAGCTCTGCCCAGACACTGACCATAGTCAGAGAGCACCCAGCATGCTGGGTGATGAATTCACCCCTGACTTAGATTATTAGATTAGTCTTGGAGAGAGGAGATTCTGGGGGTGCAGAGGGGAAATAGAGCCCAGAGCTGGGAGAGGGGTGATTCTAGACGTCCAGGGGGAGATGGAGACCAAAACTGGGAGGGGCTGATAATGGGGGTACAGGGGGAGATGAAGCCCATGGCTAGGAGGGGGTGTTTCTGGGGGTGCAGGGGGAAGACTGAGCCCACAGCTGGGAGGGGTGATTCTCAGGGTGTAGGAGGTGGGGCCCAGATATGAGGAAAGGTGATTCTGGGCGTTCTGTGGGGAGATGGAGCCTACGGCTGGGAGGGGAGGTTATGGGGGAGCAGAGGGAGATTGGGCCCCTATCTGGGAGTTGCTGATTGTGGAGGATCTGCAAGGAGATTGGAGAGGTGATTCTAGGGGTACAGAGAGAGCTGTAGCCTGGACATGGGAGGGGGTGATTATTGGTTTGTAATGGGGAGATGGGGCCCAGAGCTTGGAGGGGTGATTCTGAGGGTGCAGGGGGGAGAAGGGGACCTGAGCTGGGAGGGGTGAGTTTGGGGTTCAGGGGGAGATGGAGCCTTGTGGTAGGAGGGTATTTGGGGGGCCTATTCCTGTTTCTCTCCCTTTTAATTGGCATCTCCTGGCTGCTCGGAGCCCTGGGTTCCCTGACCCCACTGTGCTCTGATCCCTCTCAGGCCCCTCAAACTAGGTCAACGTCAATACGCCTTCGTCGTGAGCCTGCCCCGTGGGCAGTGTGACAAACCCAACGCAACCCAGCTGAAAGAGCAGCTGCCCAAGAAAATGCTGGATGTCATGAATCAGGCGCTCACTGAGGACGGTGGCCAGTACATCCCGAATAACTGGCCTATCGTAGCTGCCCGGCCTAGACATGGGAAGACTCACTCAGAGCACAGCGAGTGGCGCCTGCTCCACGGGGAGGAGAACAGCAGAAATTCCCAGGATGTGGCCACATATCTGCCCAAGCACCAGCTAAAAGAGATGAGAGAGACGATTCGCCCGTTCGATGGCCTGTACAACCCACCCAGTGGGAACATCATGGCCGCCCAGCCATTGAATGTGAGTGGGAAATACATGGAGCACAGTGAGTGGCGCCTGCTCCAGGGGGGCCAGAACAGCTGGGTGGCCCAGCTCAAGGCCAGGACCTGCAGACCGAACTGCTGCCTGATCTTATTCACCCTCAACTCGCCCTGCACGAAGGTGTGCCTGGCGGTAAATGGGCCCTTCAACATCCTCAACATGACCAGCACTGCCTTCTCGAACATCGACGAGAAGTACAAGGCCTTCGTTTTCAAGAGGATCTTCGTTAACGATACGGAGCCCACGGTGACCCGCAAGGAGCTGCTGCAGGCCTGGCACCGGCTGCGCAATGTGCCCCTGCTGCGCTGCGACAAGGATTGCCAGAACTGCGCCGGGAATGATACAGCCAAACACCGCAACCCCTGCCTGGATGGCAAGAGGTACAAATGATGGAGAGGAGCTGGAAACTGTGTGAGGCTCTTGGTGCCACTGGCCTCCCTCGCTGCCCATGCGCTTCTGGCTCGCTGAGTGTAAAAGAAACACGTCCCAACCAGGCACCAAACTCCAATCCAGAACCCCATTCTGATGTGTGCCCCAATCCATGGGTCTGCTCCAATCTAGAATCCCATTCCCGGGCACGCACAGATCTAGAACTCGATTCACAGGTGTGTGCCAACCTAGAACCGCTTCCAGAGTGTGTTCCCATGTAGAACCCCATCCCTGGATGTGCTAAAATCTCCATTCTAGAGCCCCATCGCTGGGTGTGCTCCAGTGTAAAACCCCATCCCCATCGCTAGTTGTGCTCCAGCCTAGAAGCCCATCCCTGGGTGTGCTCCAATCTGTGATCTAGAAGCCCGTCCCTCTCCCCAAGTGTGCTCCAATCCAGAATTGCCAACCCCCAGTGCACCTCATGCTCTGTTCTAAACCTTCACCCCCCGCAGTGCGTGTCAAGCTCCAATTGAAAACATGACCCCCATCCCTGGGGGTCTCTGAGCTACAGTCTAGCACCCACAGAGCCACCCAATGAGCTCAGAACTCGTACCTAGAACCTAGCCTCCATCCCCGCATGAGGCTAGGGGGAGGGGGCAGTGGATGGGAACAGGGCACATTGTGCCCGGTGAGTATATGATGGGGCTGGATGAGAGGGGGAACCCCTTACTCAGATGGTGGTAGGTGGGATTCCTGGGCATGGACCATAGCCACGGTGGGGCAGTGGGGATCTCAGAGCACGGGGATCTGTCACTGGGGGCTGCTTTGGGGTTGTTCCATTCTGCGGGTGATGCTTTTTGCTGTTTCTCTGCCCTGCGATTGCCGTCAATAAAGCTTCTGAGCATCCTGGTGCCTCACGTCTCTGTTCGTGCGTCCGGGTCTCTCATCTCTGTCCCGTGGAGGTGCTGGGTCCCCAAGGCAGCCCCTCATCGAGCCTGGCTCCCAGCTCGCAGGGTGCGCGGCAGCTTGGGTTTTACTGGGTTCAGAACCCCTGAGTGTTCCCCTCCCCATCCCTAGAACCCCCATCCCCTGCTTGCTGGGCAGGGATCCCCGGAGCAGACAGCCCCGATCCCCCGGGGATGGGGGGCACGTGGAGTACGATGGTAGACAGAGCTCCCAGCCCCTCTCTCTGCTCTCTTGGCTGACAGGAGCTGTACCTGGGGGAACCAAACACCAGGTTTATTGCCCCAGAAGGCAGGTCCCATTGCAAACTCCTTGATTCCCAGAAAGGGCTGTTATAGCAGGACAAGATTGAGATGACACTCCAGGTCTAAGTGCTCTGAAATCTCCATGCTTCCTCAGATGACTTTGAAATTTGCTGTGATAAACTGGGGCCTGGGGTCAGGTGAGTGACCGAAATTTGAAGCCATTTCACCAAGGGGTTCCTGAGATACAGCTCCCCACAACACCAGCTTCTCTTAAGATTGTTTGCGGTGTTGTGGCCGTGTTGGTCTGTAACGCTGCCTGCCCTGGCTGAAGAGTGCGAGTGCCGATCTCCGGACAGACTGTCAGGACGCAGGGCACAAACCCTGAGTTGGCTGTGAGCTCTAGACTTACATGTCCCCAACCAATTATCCCGTGTAACCTCTTCAGGCCTGTACCAGCCTTAACATGGAGCCACAGATAGTCCCCCAGGTGCTCCGATCTGTCTGCCACCCAGGTGAGCCTGCCTTGGGGACAGAAGGCTCTCTACACCAAGAATCACAACACTATTCAGGTTACTCCCAGTCCCAAAGGGCCAATCACCTACCCTACCTCAATTGCACCTTAGATCTCACACCAAAGACAACGCTTGTAGCCAATCCTATAATAAACTACACCTCTACCCCGATTTAATACGACCTGATATAACACGAATTTGGATATAACGCGGTAAAGCAGGGCTCCGGGGGCGGGGGAGGGGAGGCTGCACACTCCGGTGGATCAAAGCAAGTTCGATATAATGCAGTTTCACCTATAACATGGTAAGATTTTTTGGCTCCCGAGGGCAGTGTTATATCGAGCTAGAGGTGTATGTACAGATTGATTAACTAGGAACAGGAAACATGAGTTATTTTGAAGGTTGAAGCAGGTGAACATAGATACACAAAGGAGTTACAATCTTAAATTTCCAAAGGTAACAGAAGCTTCTCTAATAAGCTCTATCTCACCTTGAAGGCTAACCAGAGCTAAGCAGCTGGGGATCTCTTGCTTATGGCTAGAAAACCTTGTCCCCCAGACTCCAAGCTGCATAGAGATCCAGTTGCTTCTTGTCAAGGATTTTCATCCCCTTCCTCTCTTGTGCAAACTCCCCTGATGGGAGGAATCCACTTACATTACTCATCTCCCTGGGGGAGGAGGGAGGGCAGAACAACCAATGTATTTTGTCCTCTTTAACGACCCACAATGGTCCATTGGTGTCAATGGACCTTTCTTGTTGGGCAGGATGTGATACCTTCTGCTGGAGATCAGCCCTTCCCACTAGTTAATGTCTCTCTCCTGGCTGGTGATTCACACTGTGATGCTCAAATATTCCTGTACACTATGGGGTACAGATGCTATAAGTGAGATTAATGTGCCCAGCAACTCACAAGCACTCGATAAAGTCTAAACCCCAAACAGCTGTTTGGAATTCTAATACCTGCGTGACCAGCACCAATGCACAGGTGAGCCAAACTGAGCCCAGCTCGGTATTTGTCAGAGTTCAGCTGAGAGACGAGGCGGGACCTGGTCTGCCAGCATCACACCTGCAATGGAGGAATCATCTGCCATGTCTTTGCAGGTTGCTCTGCTGTATTTGATGTTCTCAGAGCTGGGGGAATGGAGATCCTGGCGTGAGATGGAGCTGTTCTGAGTTTGTACAGCACCTAACACAATGGGGGATGACTGGTTCTCCTAGTTATACACCTAATGAGGAAAATAGAAAGGAGCATAAAAACTGGCAAATGAAGTGTAAAAATACAATTAGGAAGGCCAAAAAAGAATTTGAGGAACAGTTAGCCAAAAACTCAAAAAGTAATAGCAATTTTTTTAAAGTACATCAGAAGCAGGAAGCTGCTAAACAACCAGTGGGGCCACTGGACGACCGAGATGCTAAAGGAGCACTCAAAGACGATGAGGCCATTGCAGAGAAACTAAATGAATTCTTTGCATCAGTCTTCATGGCTGAGGATGTGAGGGAGATTCCCAAACCTGAGCCATTCTTTTTAGGTGACAGATCTGAGGAACTGTCCCAGATTGAAGTATCATTAGAGAAGGTTTTGGAACAAATTGATAAATTAAACAGCAATAAGTCACCAGGACCAGATGGTTTTCACCCAAGAGTTCTGAAGAAACTCAAATGTGAAATTGCAGAACTACTAACTGTAGTCTGTAACCTATCATTTAAATCAGGTTCTGTACCAGATGACTGGAGGATAGCTAATGTGACGCCAGTTTTTAAAAAGGGCTCCAGAGGTGATCCCAGCAATTACAGGCCTTTAAGCCTGACTTTAGTACTGGGCAAGCTGGTTGTAACTATAATAAAGAACAATATTTTCAGACATATAGATGAACATAATTTGTTGAGGAACAGTCAACATGGTTTTAGTAAAGGGAAATCATGCGTCACCAATCTACTAGAATTCTTTGAGGGGGTCAACAAGCATGTGGACAAGGGGGATCCAGTGGATATAGTGTACAGTACTTAGATTTTCAGAAAGCCTTTGACAAGGTCCCTCACCAAAGGCTCTTATGCAAAGTAAGCTGCCACGGGATAAGAGGGAAAGTGCTCTCCTGGATTGGTAACTGGTTAAAAGCTAGGAAACAAAGGGTAGGTATAAATGGTCAGTTTTCAGAATGGAGAGAGGTAAATAGTGATGTCCCCCAGGGGTCTGTTCTGGGACCAGTCCTATTCAACATATTCATAAATGATCTGGAAAAAGGGGTAAACAGTGAGGTGGCAAAATTTGCAGATGATACAAAATTACTACAGATAGTTAAGACCCAGGCAGACTGCGAAGAGCTACAAAAGGATCTCTCCAAACTGAGTGACTGGGCAACAAAATGGCCAATGAAATTTAATGTTGATAAATGCAAAGTAATGCACATTGGAAAGCATAATCCCAACTCTACGTATAAAATGATGGGGTCTAAATTAGCTGTTATCACTCAAGAAAGAGATCTTGGAGTCGTTGTGGAGAGTTCTCTGAAAACATCCACTCAATGTGCAGCGGCAGTCAAAAAAGCGAACAGAATGCTGGGAATAATTAAGAAAGGGATAGAAAATAGGACAGAAAATATCATGTTGCCTCTATATAAATCCATGGTACGCCCACATCTTGAATACTGCATGCAGATGTGGTCGCCCCATCTCAAAAAAGATATATTGGAATTGGGAAAGGTTCTGAAAAGGACAACAAAAATGGTTAGGGGTATGGAACAGCTTCTGAATGAGGAGAGAATAAGACTGGGACTTTTCAGCTTGGAAAAGAGACGGCTAAGGGGAGATATGATTGAGGTCTATAAAATCATGTCTGGTGTAGAGAAAGTAGAAAGTGTTGTTTACTATTTCTCATAACACAAGAACTAGGGGTTACCAAATAAAAGGAAGTATTTCTTCACATAACACACAGTCAACCTGTGGAACTCCTTGCCAAAGGATGTTGTGAAGGCCAAGACCATAACAGGGTAAAAAAAAAAAAACTAGATAAGTTCATGGAGGATAGGTCCATCAATGGCTATTAGCCAGGATGGGCAGGGATGGTGTCCCTAGCCTCTGTTTGCCAGAAGCTGGGAATGGGTGACAGGGGATGGATCACTTGATGGTTACCTGTTCTGTTCATTCCCTCTGGGGCACCTGGGAATGGCTCCTGTTGGTAGACAGGATACTGGGCTAGATGGACCTTTGGTCCGACCCTGTATGGCCATTCTTATATTCTTATGTTAATAAATAACATACAGCACATAGCACAATCAGGTCCTGGCCCATGACTGGGGGCTCCCAGGCATTATCATTGTTTTTGGATTCTCCCATAACTTCAGTGGATGAGTGTTCAGCTAGCGTTGCCCTGTGTTCTGGGTGTATTTGTTTTTATGGCTTCTCACTTGGGAAGCAAGTCCGACCCTGGGTTTGCAAATGCGATTGCCTGTCTCACAGGTGTAGCCATTGCTGGGGGGAGGGTTTGACACGTTATCTCCTCTCCTGTAGAGACCTCACATGTCACTCCTCAAAAGTGGAGCTAGCACAGTGGAACCCTGGTTCATGCCTGGGGCTCCCAGATGCTACGGTCCCCTACCTCATATAGCCTCAGGTGAGCACCCTCTGTCCCCCCAATTATCCCTGCCTAATGGAAGCCTACAGGAGCCCTCTGCCCCCCCATGTCCCCTGCCACATGGAACCCAAGAGAAGTCCCCCATGACTCCCACCTTCACTGACCCATGGAGCATCAGGGAAGTGCTTGATGCCCCCCCTCCTCCTGCCCATGGAAACCCTGATGACTCCTCCCTTTCCTCCCACTGCCTGCTACCCCAGGGGTCTCCCCCTGCCCCCTCTACTGTTGGTAGCCCAGCAGGGGTTAGGGGATGTGGGTCGAGGGGCTCTGGGTTTGTGCCCATGGCTCAGGGGGGCTGACGCTGTGGGGTCCTGTGCAGGTGCCGGGATGGATGCCCAGGGCTGGACTTATTCACCTTGAACACCTTCTGAAAAGATTTTTTCTTTCCCAATTTATTTTCCAGTCTGTTCTATTATAAAGGACATTAGCTATGATGCTATAGGATTATACTTACATGCTAAGTTACATATAAAATAAAACATTCTGAACCGGAACAACACAATTCGATGTTACTAAACCAGAACGTTCTGACTCACCCGAAACAAATTTTATTTTTGGAAATTTTCATGTTGCTGGAAATTTCAAAATTCTTCCAATTTGGAACAAAACCAAATTTTGAGATAGTAGAATTTCCTGGGAAAGAGACATTTTCCTTCCCGTAGGACTCTGAGAAATAGCAAACCAGTTAATAATCCTTTGAACCACTAGCAAGAAGCAGCTGCCATCTAGTGTCCATACAAGGCTATTGCAGGTGACACGTTGCATCTCACTGTTTGCAGTCAACGCAAACTATACTATGGCATGGACAGCATGGAAAACCAGCTCTTGTTGCCCAGGAGGAAATGCACCCCTGATAGACTGTGGGGTGCCACCCTGTCCTGGTGCTAACTGAAGTCAGAGTCTGCGAATCAAGGCATGATTTACCCCATCACCCTGGGGGAAATAGAGGGACGCTCTGATTACAGCTTGCTTTCCATCCAGAGCGCCAACTTCGTGTCTCCTTCCATGCATGCCCTGTGTGCTCTGCTGTGGGCTGTTCTCAAACACCTGCTCAGCACAGGGTCTCCTGGCCTAGCCTGCAGAACACTCGCTGTCTGAGAGACACATCGGTCCTTGGCAGCTATGCTGCTCCATGCTCGGAGCCCTCGCAGCTTGAGGCCGTCCCTTCCACATCCCCGGCATTGCTACCGTCCATCACTGGATCTAACCATCCTGCTCCTCCGCCCCAAAGCCCACCATGAGTGGGGGCCTCGGTTTTCCAAAGTAAATAGCCAATTTGGTTGTCTGCCTCGAGCGGCTCTGTGTTGATCAAGCTGTGTCTAGATGAGGGTTTGGGTGTGTGTGTGATGCCAATGTGGTAACACGGCACCTTCCTATCTTAGAAGTCCAGCAACAGAATGGGGGCTATCGAGATTATTGCATCCTGGCTCCAAATATATTTGTAGGCCCCTATAGGGGCAATGTAGCATGGCGCGGGGAGGTCGGTCCTTGGAGCCAGGGGCCAGCCAGGGGCAATGGGGCATGGCATGGCATGGACCGCACTGCTTTGCCCAGTGCACTGTTTACAAACCAGCAGTTGCCAGATACACACTGGCCCACTAAGCCCTGTGCCCCCAGTGTACCCCTTCCCTGTGGGGATGAGTCCATGCCATGCCACACAGCACCCCCACCGAGAACCCTCTGGGCCCGCTATGCCCAGCACCCCCCCCCACAAATGCCCAGTGCCATGAACACCACCATCCCACCATCCCTTCCCAATGCCCCCACGTGCTCAGCCTCACCACAACTGCCCACTACCCCCACACCACAGATCTCCCCCACCCCCTTGCCCAGTGCCCTTCCCCACAGCCTCACCACCACTGCACAGTGCCTCCCACCCCTCACATCCCAGCATCCCCCCCCCACTGACCCACTCCCCCCATGCCCTGCCCCCACGCTCTGCTGAGCCAGCACAGAGCAGGATCCCCCCTCCCAGCACAGTGCTAGGGGGCAGGACAGCTGAAGCTCGAGAGCACAGAGTGGCCCCTTTCCCTGGGGCCCCACCCAGCCCTACTTGCTTGGTGCTGCTGCTGCCCGTGGAGGAGGAGGCGTTTGCTTGCATGGGCAGGGGGTGAGGGAGGCAGCCTCCAACTTGGACAAATTGGAGGATTGGGCCAAAAGAAATCTGATGAGGTTCAACAAGGACAAGTGCAGAGTCCTGCACTTAGGATGGAAGAATCCCATGCACTGCTACAGACTGGGGACTGACTGGCTAAGCAGCAGTTCTGCAGAAAAGGACCTGGGGATTACAGTGGAGAAGAAGCTGGATATGAGTCAGCAGTGTGCCCTTGTTGCCAAGAAGGCTAACGGCATATTGACCTGCATTAGTAGGAGCACTGCCAGCAGATCGAGGGAAGTGATTATTCCCCTCTATTCAGCATTGGTGAGGCCACATGTGGTGTATTGTGTCCAGGTTTGGGCCCCCCTCTACAGAAAAGATGTGGACAAGTTGGAGAGAGTCCAGCGGAGGACAACGGAAATGATTAGGGGGCTGGGGCACATAACCTATGAGGAGAGGCTGAGGGAACTGGGCTTATTTAGTCTGCAGAAGAGAAGAGTGAGGGGGGATTTGATAGCTGCTTTCAACTACCTGAAGGGGGGGTTCCAAAGAGGATGGAGCTCGGCTGTTCTCAGTGGTGGCAGATGACAGAACAAGGCGCAAAGGTCCCAAGTTGTGGGGGTGGGAGGGAAGAGATCTATGTTGGATATTAGGGGAAACTATTTCACTAGGAGTCAAGTATCAGAGGGGTAGCTGTGTTAGTCTGGATCTGTAAAAAGCGACAAAGAGTCCTGTGGCACCTTATAGACTAACAGACGTATTGGAACATAAGCTTTCGTAGGGGGAATACCCACTTCATCGGAAGAGGATGGATCTCGGCTGTTCTCAGTGGTAGCAGATGACAGAACAAGGAGCAATGGTCTCAAGTTGCAGTGGGGGAAGTCTAGGTTGGATATTAGGAAACACTATTTCGCTAGGAGGGTGGTGAAGCACTGGAATGGGTTATCTAGGGAGGTGGTGGAATCTCCATCTTTGAGGTTTTTAAGGCCCAGCTTGACAGACCCTTTGCTGAGATGATTTAGTTGGGGTTGGTCCTGCTTTGAGCAGGGGATTGGACTAGATGACCTCTTGAGGTCTCTTCCAACCCTAATATTCTATGATTCAATGATTCTAAGTAGCATTAACATCAGTATCAAAATTCTTATCCCAAGATTTAACATTAATACCAAATTTTTATCACAGAGGGGCGTTTACAAGTAACTTTATGATACCCTCTGTTCAGACAGTCTGGTTTGAAGTTGCATATCGACTGGCCCTCTGGGGAGCTGTCTCCCGACCCCAGGACAGTACATATGCAAAAAATCCGGTTCCCTTTTTGAGGTTACCCTGTGTTCCCCTCTCCCAGCACTGAGTCCTTCCCATTCCCCTTTTCCTAGAGAGTTATGATTTGTGGTCTCTGGGCTAGGTGCGTTTACCCTTTGATCAGATGCACCTTTCCCCAGCAGCATTTCCATAACTGCTCCCTGTGTCTCACCAGTGTGGAGGAAAACACCCTCCTCTCTGTCAGTTGAGTCATTTGCATTCTCACCAACAACCACTTGGCAGTTTCCTGGTTTCAACTCCCCCTTTATCACAGACGTTGGAGCTGCAACTTGATTTAAAAAGACACAGTTACATTCCTGCCTCACCTCACGCTGGGGAGAGAGTCACACTCACAGGTGAGTTCCTTCCCCCATCCCTTCCCAGAGATCCCAGCATCCAATCCCCTCCCTCAGACTGTGCTGCAGGCAGTGCATTCAGCTCTCTCTAGGACCCAACCCTGCTGTTACATGCTCCACTGCTTTCCCTCTGTCCCGGCAGAGTGGTGCCCCTAGACAACCTGGTGCCACAGGGTATGTCTTCACTACCCACCGTATCGGCGGGTAGCAATCGATTTATCCGGGATCGATATATCGTGTCTCGTTAAGACGTGATCTATCAATCCGCGAACGCGCTCACCGGCGACTCCGGAACTCCACCAGAGTGAGCGGTGGTAGCGCAGTCGACTGGCCGTCGATCCCGCGCCGTGTGGACCCCAGGTAATTCGATCCAAGATACTTCGACTTCAGCTACGCTATTCGCATAGCTGAAGTTGCGTATCTTGGATTGATCCCACCCCCCCGCCCCCCGCACCAGTGTAGACCAGCCCCTAGGCAACCGCCTATTCTGCCTATGGCTAAGGACGGTCCTGCTCATCAACTACCACCTGGCAATTTCCTGGTTTCAACTCCTCTGTTATCACAGGAATTGGCGCTGCATCTTGATGTAAAGAGACACAGTTACATTCCAAAAACCTTACAGAATCAGCATCCTGACAAACTGGGACCTGGATTGGGGTACCCTCCGCCACCACTTTCTCTGTCCGTGAGAAGTCAGCTGTGTGACGGCTCCCCTCCAGAAGGACAGTTACACAGTTCCCTCTCAAAACCTGGCTCATGCACTGATTGTCTGGGTGCACAGATGCTGACTCACCTATTTGGTCCTGGGCATCCTCTCCCAAGTGACCAATGAGGAGACATTCCTGTACCCCGGGGCCCCCCTCTAAGGCACATTTCTCTGTGCTCCCTAGAAAGGGGTCCGTCCCTTTTTCATCATCAAAACTCTTCTAGCTAACAGCTGGGACAGTTTCCTTAATACTGATAACATCTCTCCTGCCCCTGCATCTGAGTGCATGTTGCCTTCTGCTGGAAAGGAGCTAGTCTCAGCCCCTCCCATACTTGGAAGCACCCTGCTTCCCTGTGTGACAGAGTCACAGGGATCCTCACCCACCTCATACCAATGTCCCTCTTATGATTCCTAAATTTAACTCTATACCTTTCAGGGTAATCTGAAACCTCTGCAAGAGTGTTTTTGAATTTACAATAGTCTAAAGCATCTTCAATAGGCATTTCATTGAATACATTTAGAGATTTACCAGTTAATCAGGCTAGGCACTGTAGAAGAAACGAACTCCACTCTCAGGTTGGAAGCAACAAAATCAGAGACAGCTTTATTCAGGACATGCAATTGCAAGGGAAGAACACAGCTGACAGAGAGCTTCTCTGCCTCAGTTTCTCCAAAGTACAAGCAAAATCACACAAGCATTTATATATCTCAAGGCTAGGTCACACTGACTATTCTGCTGTTTTCCACTCGCTTCTGATGTGAGCCCTGCTTCTACAGGTCTCACGATATTAGGCTAAGATTTGACAGAACAGTTGCTCTGTGTCTGACACTTAAATGGCTGCACTTAAACCCTCTCTTTCTTTCCCTGCTTCCACAGCACTCTCTTGGCATCAGGGATTTCATGCACTGTACACAGCCTTTCTACGATGGTCAGATATTCAGCAATATTGTCAGTTATTGTATGCAGGACATAAATGGATCCAATTGTGGATTTTTGGAGTGATGGGAATTGCTGGGGTCGGTGGGTTCTGGTTCTGGTCTCCAGCAGGTCCGGTTGGTTCTCTCTCTCTTTCCTCCCGTTTCGCCTTTATCTCCAGTTCTTTCAGTTCCAATAGTCTCTGGTGCGCTCTCTCTTTTTCTGCAACTTGCAGTTTAAAAGCTCCAATTTCACAATCACTTCACAGCTTTCCCTCATTTTCCTGCTTTTCTGTCCCTACTTCTCTTTCCCGAAATAAGCAAACAGAAAATAACAAACCGGTAGCCTCCTCCTGACTGTCCTTAGCCACCCCACTTAAAGCCTCACTTAAAATCTTTACACCAGTGTATGAAGGGAAAATCTTGCTCAGTACAACAAGCTATGTGTATTTCACCCTGCTCATTGTGTCACTGTGATGGGATCCCCAAGGTGCAGCCTGGGTCCCGTGGGACCACTGTGCCCTCTTATCTCTCTCCAGCCTGGGCTGTCTCTCACAATGCCTTACTAGTGACAAGCAGCAACCCCTCCATGTGCTGTGATCACTCAGCACAACCGCATGTGGAGCCCTACACCCAGCTAGGTTGCATGAATGCTGCCAGTTTATTAATTGGTTCACCATTTCATCAATGGAAAGTAGATATACACCAGCCCTTTGCAAACCTGAGCAGATTTA
Organism: Trachemys scripta elegans; assembly: GCF_013100865.1. Classification (NCBI taxonomy): domain Eukaryota; kingdom Metazoa; phylum Chordata; order Testudines; family Emydidae; genus Trachemys; species Trachemys scripta. The sequence goes on along the minus strand of NC_048311.1, from coordinate 41,542,954 downwards.
CCAGACACTTCAGGCAAACTACTAGTAAGATAAACAATTAAATAAATGTATTGACTTCAAAAGATAGATTTTAGGTGATCATAAGTGATAGGTAAAAAGTCAGAGTGGTTACCAAAATAAAAGAAAATATAAGCACGCAGTCTAAACTCTCAACCCTATTAGACCGGGCAACATCTAGATTAAGCAGTTTTTCTCACCCCACTGGATATTGCAGTTCATAGTACACAGGTTTGTCGCTTAAACCTGGGCCAGTCTCCTCTGTTGGAGTCTTCAGTCTTCTCGGTGTCCTTGTTGCTTGCAGCATAGGTGAGGGGAGGAGAAAAGATGAAGTGTGAGGCCACTGTGTTCTGTTTGATACCCTTTGTCCATGAGCTTGGAGAGCACAAGTCCAGGCATGTCTGGTGGGCATCGCTGAGTCCCCAGGCAAGGTTGAGCAATTCCCCTGGTGTGGCCTCATGCAAGTGAGTCATTGAATTGTAGCTCCTTTGCTGGACAATGGCTGTTGATGGTTGTTTGACACCCGCCCGGGTGTTGGTTATCCCCCTGTCTGGGGATATTGTCTTTGGGGAGCTGTCTGGGCGCTTCACAAACCCACAGCATATTTTAGTGACAAGCATACAACACGATCTCATAACTTCATATGCATTAACAATGTACGTATTTAGATGGAGCAATGGGTTTCAGCAGATCATAACCTTTCCCATGATACCTTACAAGGCATGCTTTATATGCAATAGCACAATTATATATAAATGAGGAATATGGGGGTTACAGGGCGTTCCCCTGGGGTGTCACAGAGATATGGCCCCACATTTCCTTGACATGGACCTGACTTTGCCTTTCCATACAGTGTCTGGGCACTGACCGCAGAGGTGTCATAAACTTTCCTCAGGGCTGTTTGTGGTGTGCCCAGCCCAGGGAGATAACTTGCCAAGGTTTGCATCGATCTGGGATCAGGAGGAAGTTCTCAGAGAGCCAATATTCACATATCCATCCTGTTCCCTTCCCCCTGGATCAGTCCCCACCCTAAAGCCTCTCCCGGTCGGTGGGGCCAGCAGGAGAGCGGCCCGGCCCTTCCCAGCTGCCTACGGAAGTGCTATAAAAAGCTTGTCTGGGAGCCTGTCGCACCAGGTGTGGGTATGAGCAACTGTCAGCGGAGACACGGACCCTTCACCGCTCACCATGGAGCCCCAGGTGAGTCCCTCTAACCTCCACTTACCCCTGCCCCACGGAGCCTCGGAGAGTCCCCTTGACCCATTGAGCCACAGGGGAGTGCCTCCTGCCCCCCACCTCCCTCCTGTTCATAGAAACCCTGATGACTCCCCCCGTCCCTCACCTCCTTCTGCCCCATGTAGGCCCAGGGGAGTCCCCTCTGCCAACCACCTCCACCCTCCCTCAGGGAGTCCCCCCTGCCACCCATCTATCCTGCCCCACGGCAGCTCAGCAGAGTCCTCCCTGCTCCCCAATTCCCCCAATGCCCCAGGGAGCCCCAGGGAGTCCCACTGCCCCCTCTTCTGTTGGGAGCCCAGCAGGGGCTAGGGGATGTGGGTTGGGGGGCTCTGGGTTTGTACCCAGGGCTTGGGGGCACTGAGGCTGTGGGGTCCTGTGCAGGTTCCAGGACGGATGCCCAGGGCTGGACTCCTGCTGCTGCCCCTTCTCCTCTGCTTCAGGCCAGAGACCGCCGGGAGCATCGACCCGGCCGCACTCAAAGTGATTGTGGATTATGTGAACCAGTGAGTGACCGGCCTGGGGTTTGTCTCTGTCCTTCCCTGCCCCTGTAGCCCAGCTGCAAAGAGCAGCAGAGAAGGGCCCTGGTTGGATCCCACCCGCTTGTAGGGACAACCAGCAAGGTCAGGGGGCCCCATTGTGTCCGGGTCTGCCCAGACACTGACCGTAGTCGGAGAGCACCCAGCATGCCTGGTGATGAATTCACCCCTGACTTAGATTATTAGATTAGTCTTGGAGAGAGGCGATTCTGGGGGTGCAGAGAGGAAATTGAGCCCAGAGCTGGGAGAGCAGTGATTCTGGAGGTCCAGGGGGCGATGGAGACCAAAACTGGCAGGGGCAGATAATGGGGGTGTGTCATAACTATAAAGGGAAGGATAACAGCTGTCCTGTGTACAGTACTATAAAATCCCTCCTGGCCAGAGACTCCAAAATCCTTTTCCCTGTAAAGGGTTAAGAAGCTCAGGTAACCTGGCTGGCATCTGACCTAAAGGACCAATAAGGGGACAAGATACTTTCAAATCTTGGGGGGGGAAGGCTTTTGTTTGTGTTCTTTGTTTTGGGAGTGTGTTCGTTCTCGGGACTGAGAGGGACCAGACGTCAATCCAGGTTCTCCACATCTTTCTAAACAAGTCTCTCCTATTTCAAACTTGTAAGTAAATAGCCAGGCAAGGCGTGTTAGTTTTCCTTTGTTTTCTCAACTTGTAAATGTACCTTTTACTAGAGTGTTTATCTTTGTTTGCTGTACTTTGAACCTAAGACTAGAGGGGAGTCCTCTGAGCTCTTTAAGTTTGATTACCCTGTAAGGTTAATTTCCATACTGATTTTACAGAGATGATTTTTACCTTTTTCTTTAATTAAAAACCTTCTTTTTAAGAACCTGATTGATTTTTCCTTGTTCAAGATCCAAGGGGTTTGGATCTTGATTCACCAGGAGTTGGTGGGAGGAAGGACGGGGGATGGTTAATTTCTCCCTGTTGTAGATCCCAGGGGGGTTGGAACTGTATTCACCAGGAGTTGGTGGGAGGAAGGAGGGGAATGGTTAATTTCTCCTTGTTTTAAAATCCAAGGGGTTTGGATCTGTATTCACCAGGGAATTGGTGAAGGTTTTTCAAGGCTTCTCAGGGAGGGAAAAATTAAAATGGTGGCAGCGAACCAGAGCTAAGCTGGTAGTTAAGCTTAGAAGTTTTCATGCAGGCCCCTACATTTGTACCCTAAAGTTCAAAGTGGGGATCCAGCCTTGACAGGGTGCAAGGGGAGATGAAGCTCAGAGGTGAGGTGTTTCTGGGAGTGCGGGGGGAGATGGAGCTCACAGCTGGGAGGGGTGATCCTCAGGGTGTAGGAGGTGGGGCCCAGATATGAGGAAGGGTGATTCTGGGGGTTCTGTGGGGAGATGGAGCCTACGGCTGGGAGGGGAGGTTATGGGGGAGCAGAGGGAAATTGGGTCCACATCTGGAAGTTGCTGATTGTGGGGGATCTGGAAGGAGATGGGAGAGTGATTCTAGGGGTACAGAGAGCGCTGTAGCCTGGATATGGGTGATTATTGGTTTGTAAGGGGGAGATGGGGCCCAGAGCCAGGAGGGGTGATTTGGAGTGCAGGGGGGAGATGGGGACCTGAGCTGGGAGAGGTGATTTTGGGGTGCAGGGGGAGATGAAGCCTTGTGGTAGGAGGGTATTTGGGGGCCTATTCCCATTTCTCTCACTTTTACTTGGCATCTCCTGGCTGAGTCCCGGGTCCCCTGACCCCGCTATGCTCTGATCCCTCTCAGGCCCATCACACTACGTGAATTTCAATATGCCTTCGTCGTGAGCCTGCGCCGTGAGAAGTGTGACCAACCCACCAACCTGGAGGAGCAGCTGCCCAAGGAAGCGCTGAATGACATGAATAAGGCGCTCACTAAGCAAGGTAGCCAGTACATCCCGAATAACTGGCCTATCGTAGCTGCCCGGCCTAAATCTCAGAGGACTCACTGGGAGCACAGCGAGTGGCGTCTGCTCAACGGGGGCCAGAACAGCTTGGTGGCCCAGCTCAAGGCCAGGACCTGCACACCGAACTGCTGCCTGATCTTATTCACCTTCAACTCGCCCTGCACGAGCATGTGCCTGGCGGAAAACGGGCCCTACAACATCCTCAGCATGACCAGCAACGCCTTCTTGGACGTCAACAACAACTACAAAGCCTTCGTGTTCCAGCGCATCTATGCTAACGATACACGGCCCGTGGTGACCCGCCACGAGCTGCTGCAGGCCTGGCACCGGCTGCCCAACGTGTCCCTGCTGCGCTGTGACAACAACGGCTGCCAGGACTGCGCTGCGACGGACCCCGAAAACAACCCCTGCCTGGCTGGGAAGATACGGAACGGGGCCGGGAACCGCGTGCGGCTCTTTCTGCCACTGGCCTCCCACGCTGCCCATGTGCTTCTGGCTCACTGAGTGTAAAAGAAACACGTCCCAACCAGGCACCAAGCTCCAATCCAGAACCCCGCTCTGATGTCTGCTCCAATCTAGAGCCCTAATCCATGGGTGTACTCCAATCTAGAACCCCATTCCTGGGCACGCATCGATCTAGAACTCCATCCACATGTATGTGCCAACCTAGAACCCCTTCCAGAATGTGTTCCCATCTAGAACCCCATCCCTAGATGTGCACCAAGTGTGCACCAATCCAGAATTGCTATCCCCACAGTGCACCTCAAGCTCCATTCTAAACCTTCACCCCCCGCAGTCAAGCTCCAGTGGAGAACATGGCCCCCATCCCTGGGGGTCTCTCAGCTGCAGTCTAGAACCCACAGAGTCACCCATTTAGCTCAGAACTCGGATCTAGAACCCAGCCTCCATCCCTGCATGAGGCCAGTGGGAGGGGGCAGTGGATGGGAGCAGGGCACATTTTGGCCAGTAACTGTATGATGGAGCTGCATGAGAGGGGGGAGCCCCTTATTGAGATGGTGGTGGGGGGATTCCTGGGCATGGACCATAGACAAGGTGGGGCAATGCGGATCTCGGAGCACAGGGCTCCGTCAGTGGAGGCTGCTTTGGGGTTGTTCCATTCTGCAGGTGACACTTTTTGTTGATTCTCTGACGTGCGATTGCCGAAAATAAAGCTTCTGAGTATCCTGGGGCCTCATGTCTCTGTCCGTGCGTCCGGGTCTCCCATCTCCATCCGTGCGTTGGGAGTCACATGTCCCCGGAGGTGCTGGGTCCCCAAGGGCAGCCCCTCGTCGAGCCTGGCTCCCAGCTGGCAGACTGGGAGGCAGCTTGGATTTTACTGGGTACGGAGCTCCCGAGTGTTCCCCTCCCCATCCCTAGAACCCCCATCCCCTGCTCCCTGGGCAGGGATCCCCTGAGCAGACAGCCCTGATCCCCCAGGTATTGGGGGCACCTGGCACATGATGGGGGACCGAGCTCCCAGCCCTTCTCTCTGCTCCCCTGGCTGACAGGAGCTGCACCTGGGAACCAAATACCAGGTTTACAGCCCCATTGCAAACTCCTTGGTGCTGATCACCGGACAGACTGTCAGGAAGCAGGGCACAAACCCTGAGTTGGTTGTGAGCTCTATAATTAGCTGTCCCCAACCAATTGTCCCATGTAACCTCTTCAGGCCTGTACCAGCCTTAACATGGAGCCACCGATAGTCCCCCAGGTGCTCCGATCTGTCTGCCACCCAGCTCAGCCTGTCTTGGAGACACTTGGTCCTTTATACCAAGAATCACTGCAATATTCAGGTTATTCCCAGTCCCAAAGGGCCAGATGCTTACCCTATGTCAATTGCACCTTAGATCTCACACCAAAGACAATGCTTGTAGCCAATCCTATAATAAACTAGGTACAGATTGATTAACTGGAAACAGGAAACACGAATTATTTTGAAGGTTGAAGCAGGTGAACGTAGATACACAAAGGAGTTACAATCTTAAATTTCCAAAGGTAACAGAAGCTTCTCTAATAAGCCAGCTCTATGTCGCCTTGAAGGCTAACCAGAGCTAAGCAGCTGGGGATCTCTTGCTTATGGCTTGAAAACCTTGTTCCCCAGAGTCCAAGCAGCATAGAGATCCAGTTGCTTCTTGTCAGGGATTTTCATCCCCTTCCTCCTTTGTGCAAACTCCCCTGATGGGAGGAATCCACTTACATTACTCATCTCCCTGGGGGAGGAGGGAGGGCAGAACAACCAATATATTTTGTCCTCTTTAACGACCCACAATGGTCCATTGGTGTCAATGGACCTTTCTTGTTGGTCAGGATGTGACACCTTCTGCTGGAGATCAGCCCTTCCCACTAGTTAATGTCTCTCTCCTGTCTAGTGATTTGCACTGTGATGCTCAAATATTCCTGAACACTATGGGGTAGAGATGCTATAAGTGAGATTAATGCGCCCAGCAACTCACAAACACTCAATAACGTCTAAACCCCAAACAGATGTTTGGAATTCTAATACCTGCGTGACCAGCACCAATGCCCAGGTGAGCCAGACTGAGCCCAGCTCAGTGTTCGTCACAGTTCAGCTGAGACACGCGGACCTTGGCACGAGCTGGGACCTGGTCTGCCAGCGTCACACCTGCAACGGAGGAATCATCTGCCATGTCTTTGCAGGTTGCTCTGCTGTATTGGACGTTCTCAGGGCTGGGGGAATGGAGATCCTGGGGTGAGATGGAGCTGTTCTGAGTTTGTACAGCACCTAACACAATGGCGTCTCAGGAGATGACTGGGGTTCCTTGGTGCTAATGTACTACACCTAATAAATAACATACAGCAGGGAGCACAGTGGGGTTTCAAGGGATGATTGGTTCTCCTAGGTGCTACCGTAATACACCTAATAAATAACATAAAGCACGTAGCACAATCGGGTCCTGGCCCATGGCTGGGGTCTCTCAGGCATTACCATTGTTTTTGAAGTCTCCCATAACTTGGATGGACAAGGGTTCAGCTAGCATTGCCTTGTGTTCTGGGTGTATTTGTTTTTATGGCGTCTCAGTTGGGAAGCAAGTCCGACCCTGGGTTTGCAAATGTGATTGCCTGTCTCGCACATGTAGCCATTGCTGGGGGGAGGGTTTGAGGTTTTGGCCGTACGACGTTCTCTCCTCTCCCGCAGAGACCTCACACGCCACTCCTCAGAAGTGGAGCTAGCAGAATGGGATCCTGGTTCATGCCTGGGGCTCCTAGATGCTATGGTAACACACTTAATATACAATGTACAGCGCCTAGCGCTATGAGGTGCTGGTCCATGATTGGGGCTTGTAAGTGCTACCATAAAAATAATGCTAAATAATAGAGCTGCTCAAAAAAACATCTCATGGTGCAGTTTTTGACTGGAAAATGCAGTTTCATTGAAACGGAAACTGGGATTGTGTCGATTCGGATGAAACTTTGTGCCGTTTCCTTTTTCTTTCCTGTAGTGAGGCAGTGTTCTCCCCCACCACCCTGGAGTGGGACGAGCCCCTCCAGACACCAGAGTGGGCGGAGCAAGCGAGTCCTACGCCCGCCACGCAGAGGTCAAGACGCAGGACAGGAAGTATAAAAGCCCAACCCCAGAGCTCACTGAAGGAGCAGCCGCTGGAGAAGCCAGATACCTGTGCCCTCGCTTCTAGTTGGGAGACCCCAGCAACTGGCAGTGGACCCAAAGATTGGCCTGACCTGCTGACACCTGACGCCAACCAGAGCTCGGAGGAGCTGCCCAGCCTGCCCCTCGCCCGTTACCCTGAGGAGCCCACAGTGCTTGTCCCCCTGGAGGACACCGTCTGGACCCAGATACCTCCAGAGGGGGAGTGTGGAAGTAGCCTGGGGGTAGCTGACCCTAGTCTGGCTGCAGCACTGCCAGAGCCCATGTCCATGTGTTGCGGCCAGGATCCCCACTGACGCCGCAGCAGGACTTCTGCCGCTGCTAGGGCCCCGGGCTGGGACGCGGTGGAGTGGGAGGGCCTGCGTCCCCCCTGCCACCCAGCTTGTGGGTGGCCATCTCCCCCTCTCCCAGGCCCCTCTGAGCTGAGAGCAGGGCCGGCTTTAGCAGGTGCGGGGCCCCACGCTGGGACGTGAATTTTCTCGTGCCCCCCCCGCCTCGACTCCGCCCCCTCCCTGCCCCATTGGATCCCTCCCCAAATCCCCACCCTGGCCCCGCGTCTTCCCCAAGCACTCCTCACCCCTCCCTTCCAGGCTTGTGCTGATCAGCTGTATGGTGGCGCAAGCACTGGAGGGAGAAGCAGGACGCGGCTTTTTTTTTTTTTTCCCCGCTCCGCCGGCAGCCCCGGACATTGCGGGGCCCTCTTAGGCACGGGGCCCCATTCCGGGGAATCGGCCGAATCGGCTTAAGGCGGCCCTGGCTGAGAGCCTGAGTTGGTTGTTTACCTGCCTTTACTCAGCCCTGCCTGAGGGCCTGAGCCACTGTCTCACTATTGCCCACAGACCAGGGGCCGGGCGAGAAGCACTGTCTGGGTTTGCCTTTTCTGCTGCCGCGGTGAGAGACGCCCACGGCCAGGCTAATTTCCTGTCACAACTGAAAGGAAATAGTGAGGTGCCAGAGGGAGACGAGCCCCGGCCATACCCCTGTACACGTGGTGGAGAATGTGGGCAGCGGTGCCCCAGTCCCTGTGAGACGAGGTCTGAGGAGGAATGTGCCCAGGCCGACCGTGGACATGGACAAGCTCATTAAGTTCCTGGCCGAGAGCCAACAGCAGCAGCGTCTGGTCCAGCCGTTAGGGGCACAGCAGCAACAGCTGGTTTTGGAGCCGGGACGCCAGAACCGGGACCACCAGCAACAAGGCCTGCAGCAGCTGGCGACTCTGCTCCCCCATCCTGCGGAACCCCAGCCGGGAGATGCCGCTGGGCCGTCCAGTGTAGCCGTGCCGATCCGGCTGACCAAGATGGGCCCCAACGATGACCCCGAGGCCTTCCTCGTGACCTTTGAGAGGGTGGAATTAGTCGTGGGGTGGGTCTGAGAGCAATGGGCCACCCTCCTGGCCCCGTATCTGACTGGAACCACCCAACCGAGTACCGCAGGCTATCGACGGAGGAGGCACGGGACTACACCCGGGTAAAGGTGGCGATCCTAGATGCCTTGGACGTCAGCCTGGAAAACTTCCGGCAGCGGTTCCAGAGTCTGACCTACCTTATGGGCGCCCGACCCCAGTTAGTGGCCCAGGAGCTGAGGGAGGCGTGTGGTGGCTACAGCCTGAGAGGCGAACCCAGACAAGCCCACTGAGCAAGTTATTATGGAACAATTCGTCCACATCCTCCCACCGCAAGGGCGGGCCTGGGTCTTTCGCCATCAGCCGGCGACGCTGGCTGCCATCACTCCGATGGAGGATTTCCTTGCGGTGTGGCTGAAGCCCCGGGAGCACCGGCGATTTGAGCCCACTCACCAGGGCCCGAGTGCCCTAACCCAGAGAAGAAGGGGAGCACTCGGACCAAACTGCAAAATCCTTCGCAGGGCCCAGGATCCCCAGTATAGACGTCCCGAGGTGCCAGCTCGACAAGCCCCAGTGCCCCCTGAGCCAGGGGTCAGGGGGACCCATCGAACCCCCCAAGGGGCCCAGTAGGAGCATCCGCCCAGCCTGGGCATCCAGAGGTTGGACCCTGTTTCTCCTATGGAAAATACAGACACCTGCAATGTGACTGCACCGAGATGGACTGCAGCTTCGGTCATGTTTGTGCAGTAGAAACCCGCGCCTGACAGCCGCACCCCACCAAGATTACGGTGGCAGTAGTCGTCGGGGATTGCCTGACCCTGGCCCTGATTGAGTCAGGCTGCGGCCAGATGCTAATCCACCAAAGTTTAGGCCTCCCGGCTGACCCGCACTTGGGGATGATTCGGCTGCAATGCATCCACGGTGATGTACAGCCCTACCCCAGTGCCCAAGTCCGGCTAATCATGGATTGGGTCACGTGGCTGATGGTGGTCGGCCTGGCTCCTCAACTAGCCTACCCGGTGAAGACCTATGTGGTGGTAGAGAAGGAGGCCCTTGCAGTTAAATGGACTTGTGATGCCCTGCATTACTACCTCCTCGGGGGCCCGTTCACGTTGGTCACTGACCACGCCTCGCTCCAGTGGCTGGCCAAAATGAGAAATAATAATGCGCTAATAATGCACTGGTACCCGGCACTACAACCCTATGCTTTTACTGTTCGCCATAGGGCAGGTAAGGACCACGTGAATGCAGACTTTCTGTCCCACCTGGGGGGTACGGAAGGGTCTGGCCCTGATGAGGGGTGCGGGGGGGGTGTAGTGAGGCGGTGTGCTCCCCCTCGGACTCTGCCCTCTGCTTACACCTGTGTTTGCTCAGCCCTGCCTGAGGGCCTGAGCCATTGACTCACTATTGCCCGCAGACCAGGGACCTGTGTTTGCCTCTGCTGCTGCTGTGGCGAGAGACTCCCGCCGCCAGGCTAATTCCCCATCAACAACTGGAAGGAAGCACCGAGCCGGTGTGGTCCCCCGCCACCCCGGAGAGCGACAAGCCCTGGCCATACCCCTCTCTACACTTCTGAAAAGACTTTTTCTTTCCCAATTTATTTCCCAGTCTATTCTATGATAAAGGACATTAGCTAGGATGCTATAGGATTATACTTACATACTAAGCTCTAAGTTACATATAAAATAAAACATTCTGAACCGGAACAGCACAATTCGATGTTACTAAACCAGAACGGTCCGACTCACCTGAAACAAATTTTGTTTTGGAAATTTTCATGTTGCTGGAAGTTTCAAAATTCTCCCAAACTGGAACAAAACCACATTTTGAAATCGCAGAGTTTCGAGAGGAAGAGACATTTTCCTTCCCGTAGGGCTCTGAGAAATAGCAAATCAGTTAATAATCCTTTGCACCACTAGGAAGAAGCAGCTGCCATCTAGTGTCCATACAAGGCTATTGCAGGTGACACACTGAATCCCGCTGTTTGCAGTCAACGCAAACTATGCTACGGCATGGACAGCATGGAAAACCAGCTCTTGTTGCCCATGAGGAAATGCACCCCTGATAGACGGTGGGGTGCCACCCTGCCCGGTGCTAACTGCAGTCAAAGGCTGTAAATCAAGGCATGATTTACCTCACCATCCCTGAGGGAAATAGAGGGACGCTCTGATTACTTGCTTTCCATCCAGAGCGCCAACTGCGTGTTTCCTTGCATGCACGCCCCGTGTGCTCTGCTGGGGGCTGTTCTCAAACACCTGCTCAGCACAGGGTCTCCTGGCCTAGCCCACAGAACAATGGCTGTCTGAGAGACTCATAGGTCCTTGGCAGCTACTTAGCATTGCCATTTTTGGTTGGATGTATTCTTGGAGGTTTCATCACATGACATTATCTTTAATTCAAGATTAAATTTTAATTCTTGGAGACTCCAGGACAATCCTGGAGGGTTGGCAACCCCATAGCTGCTCCATCCTGGGAGCCCTCGCAGCTTGAGGCCGTCCCTTGCACATCCCCGGCCTCGCTACCGTCCATCCCTGGATTTAACAACCCTGTTCTTGCCAGCCTGGAGTGGCCTGATTTGCAGAGGGCGGGTGCTCAGGGCTTTGTGTGGATCAAGCTGTGTCTAGATGAGGCTTTGGATGTGTGTGTGTGTGGAGGGGGGGGGTGATGCCAACGAGTTAACATGGCACCTTTGCATCTTAGTTCAGATGATGCCCAAAGCACCTTAGGTGAGCACCCAAAATCACTTTTGAAAGTCGTGGCTCACAGTGGACTCAATCCTGAGGAGTTCACCGATGGGAGGGGAGGTTGGCTGTGTGGACAGACATAGGGAGGGAAGGCGGGGTTGTGACAAGGTGGGGATTTTGTGTAATATTTTTATGCCTCAGTTTCCCTCTGGACATTGCATCGCTACCCAGTGAGGTCAAAAGGGTTAACACTGCTCCTGGAACAGCACAGGAGACACAGGTGTGCGTGTGTCACCTCGCTGTCTGGGTGGCATGAATAGCTTGTTAAGGAACTGGTTGAAACTGGCCCAGATCAACACGGGCCTCAGACGGAGAACAGGAACACTCTGGACAATTGACTCTCAGTAGCTGGAAGCTCTGGCAGGTGGGGTTGTGAACTCAGCATGGCCCTGCCTAGGAGGTCCCTGGTAGGGCAGCTGGCTGCTCCATCCTGGGACTGACTAAGGCAATGCTCCCCAAACTGTGGGACATGTCCCCCTAGCGGGGCAGGGAGTAACATCCAGGGGGGCACTGCAGGACCAACCCCCCCAGAGGGGCAGGAGGGAGTGCCACCCAGTCCCACTCTGCCCCCAGCTCCACTCCATCCCCACCTTGGGCCCAGCCCCAGCTGCGGCTCCCCTCCCAGCTCCAGCTGCGGCCCCCGGCCCCAGCTTAGGGTTTCCAGGTGTCCGGTTTGGGGACCTGGCAGTGTCAGGTCAGCACTGCTGACTGGACACTAAAAGTCCAGTTACCTGCAGTAACTGGCCTCTGCCACCAGAGGCTGGGAAGAGCAACAGCTGCTGCTGGAGCCTGGTGGAGCACTCAGCCAGGGCTCCGGTGGAGAGAGGTAGCAGTAGCTCCCCCATCCTAATCCACTCTCCCCCCCACTCCCACAGAGCAGCTTCCCTTCCTCAATCCTGTCCCACTCACTCGCCACTCAGGGGGGTGCGGACCAGGTGTGTGTGTGGGTGTGGGGGGGGGGGGGATCAAAAAAGTTTGGGGACCATTTGACTAAGGAGTCACAGAGAGAGAGGTTGGGTGGTGGTTTGCTCTGGCTTGACCAGAATGGACAGTGCTGTTAATCGGTATTTTTCTGTGCTAACCTAAGGACTTCCCGAGACTGGGTTCTAGTTGACCAACGAACCCTGCTCTGGTTTGAAAACACTGCCGGGTGTCACTGCAAATACCTGCTGAGGTGCAGGGACCCCTGAAGGAGTGTCCAAGTCTCTGCCCAGGAGTCCGTCTCAGTCGGACTGGCTGGTGTGAAGCAGGAGAGCTGGAGTCCAGAGCTCAGGCTAGGAGGCAGTAAGGCCGCATGGCCCACCCTCAGGATGAGTGAGACGCAGCGGGGGTCTGGCACACTGAAGGGGTGAGCTGCTCTAAAAGCTAGGACAGAGCACCGATCCTGTAGATTTGTGACAGAGATCTAGGCTAAGAGAAGGGGACATGTCCCCAGTGGAGCTGTGAGAATAACTGATTTGGCAGTTCGCCGGCCATTCTGGGAGAAAAACATCATGCTGGGCTGACCAAAAACTAAATTAAACAAAATGTTCAGCAACCCGAAAAGCCAAGACTGAACAACAGGGGATGGATCACTCAGTAATTTCCCTGTTCTGTTCATTCCCTCTGAAGCACCTGGCATTGGCCACTGTCGGAAGACAGGCTACTAGGCTAGATGGACCCTTGGTCTGACCCAAGATGGCCGTTCTGTTAATTGGAGCTCTCCCACAAATGAACAAAATGACTCCTTTTACTTTCTATTATAATACTAATGAACATGAAACCGCCCTTTCCCCAAATTATGTTTCTGCCACCTTCTTATTGGCTCTTTATATTACACGTTATTTAGATTAATATCTGCACCAATGTCCTTCCCATATTACCAATATAGATATTAAAAAAAACACTCACAATCATAGGTGCTGCCTCCGTGGGTGCTCTGGAGTTCAAGCACCCACGGGGGGAGGGGGGTTTGATTAGCGGGTGTTCAGCACCCAGGGGCCAGAGCTTGAGTGTGGAATGTGATGAGTTCTGTGCTGCTAACAACTTCTGCCCTTGGGGCAGGGCGTTTGTTTATAAACAGGTTTCAGAGTAGCAGCCGTGTTAGTCTGTATCCGCAAAAAGAACAGGAGTGCTTGTGGCACCTTAGAGATTAACACATTTATTAGAGCATAAGCTTTCGTGGACTACAGCTCACTTCTTGACAATGACATTGACAATGACAATGTCAGACCTGCGGGGGGCTATCTTACAACAGAAAAACAGACTCCAAGGAGAGACTGCTGAGAGCTGGAATTGATATGCAGACTAGACACAATCAACAAAGGATTGAATAAGGACTGGGAATGGCTGAGCCATTACAAACATTGAATCTATCTCCCCTTGTAAGTATTCTCACACTTCTTATCAAACTGTCTGTACTGGGCCAAGTTTTTTTTTCTCTTACTTAATTGGCCTCTCAGAGTTGGTAAGACAACTCCCACCTGTTCATGGTCTCTGTATGTGTGTATATATATCTCCTCAATATTTATTCCACTCTATATGCATCCGAAGAAGTGGGCTGTAGTCCACGAAAGCTTATGCTCTAATAAATTTGTTAGTCTCTAAGGTGCCACAAGTACTCCTGTTCTTTTTGTTTATAAACAGAGGCAGGGTGATTAAGATGACAAAAGGCTTGTCATTAAATTGAATTAGGGATCGCTAGATGATCCTGAAAGCATTGCCAGGCACTCCAGTTAAAAGCTAGGAAACAAAGGGTAGGAATAAATGGTCCGTTTTCAGAATGGAGAGAGGTAAATAGCGATGTCTCCCAGGGGTCTGTTCTGGGACCAGTCCTATTCAACATATTCATAAATGATCTGCAAAATGGGGTAAACAGTGAGGCGGCAAAGTTTGCAGATGATACAAAATTACTCAAGATAGTTAAGTCTAAATGTGGTAGGGTCGCGCCAGGGCTCTACCCTCCGAGACGGAGGGGTGCCACACCGGCTTACTATAGCCCAGACAGTCGAAGCTCAGGTCCCTTTACGGAGGGGCTGAGCGGCCCGCAGTTTAGGGAGCTCAGGCCCTTAGGCAGGGGCTGAGTGCTAATCAGCAGTTTAAGCAGGCCCGGGCCCTGGATCAGGGCAGGGCACAACCAGTCACAGCTCAGGCCCTTGGATGCAGGGTCTGAGCAAACAAGCAGCTAAGGTAAGCCCAGGGTCCTACACCTGAGCGTTGGGTGAGGGGGAAGCCTGCCACCCGTGCAGGGGGGAACGCAGGCCCACCCACTCCACTGCGTCCCAGCCCGGGGCCCTAGCAGCGGTTACTGCCGCTGCTGGTCAGTGGGGTATCCAGACCGCAACACACTGACATTGGCTCACACTCGTTTGCAGCCAGACCGGGGTCCGCTACTCCCGGGCTACTTCCATGTTCCCCCTTGGGGCCTATCTCGCTGGTGATGCCGGGTTCGGGCCAGTCCAGCCCGGGTGCGGGGTTTGGGGGCCGGTCCGGCAGCTCTCCCCCAGGGTAGCTGGCAAGGGGCAGGCTTGGCCAGTCCTCCTCGGGGTAGCGGGTCCGGGGCAGGCTTGGCCAGTCCTCCTCGGGGTAGCGGGTCCGGGGCAAGCTGGGCCAGTCCTCCTCGGGGTACCTGGCGAGAGGTAGGCTCGACCGGCGCGGGGGGGTAGCTCGCGGCCTGCGGCTGTCTCCCAAGCGGGAGCTCGGCCCAGGACGTCTGCTCTCTTTGGCAGTCTGGGCCTCACTGAGCCCTGCTGGCGGGTTTTTATACTTCCGGGTCGGGACGGTGACCTCAGAGGGGCGGGCCCCGGACCCGGTGGCTCCGCCCACGCTGGGGTTGGAGGAAGCTCGGCCCTGTCGGAGACGGAGGGGTGCCACACCGGCTCACTACACAAAAACAGACTGCAAAGAGTTACAAAGGGATCTCACTACAGTGGGTGACTGGGCAACAAAATGGCTGATGAAATTCAATGTTAAATGCAAAGCACTGCACATTGGAAAACATAATCCCAACTATATATGCTAAATTAGCTGTCAGCCATCAAGAAAGAAATCTTGGAGTCATCTGCAGTACTCTGAAAGCACTACGATTCCAGAGCACTGCAAATGTATAAGAATCCTTCTCACTGTGCCTGTATCATCCTAAACTAATTCTCCAGCTTCAGAAGACTTAAAAATGATCTCTAGTCATCCGTTAGGGTGACCAGACAGCAAGCGTGAAAAATCGGGACAGGCAGTGGGGGGTAATAGGAGCCTATATAAGAAAAAGACCCCAAAATCGGGACTGTCCCTATAAAATCAGGACATCTGGTCACCCTATCATCAGTGGGACAGACACAACTGAATAATGTAGCTGTCCTAACATGCATCAAGTCAATACCAGGGAACCTAGATGCAAATAAGATTGCTGACAGTTTCATCCAGAAGGCTACAGTGAGACATAATGTCTTTAAACTGGGACATTAGTGGAGACAGCCTGTAGGTGACTGCAATGAACTTAATACACTGTAATTCATGATAATGTAATTACATAGTTCATAACAATTGAATCGTTATTAAAATAGTAAAGATACTGATGATAGACACATTCAACATCTAGAATATGAAAGAAGTGTATAAATATGCTGAAAATAGCCTCCTCCCTAAACTGGCAGAGCGTCCCCGCCCCTCCTCCCCAAACACACACACCTCTTCAAAAGCACCCACCGGCTCACAATTCTCAAAAACACTAATTAAAACCTTGTTTAAAACCCATTATAAGCAAAACATAATGGTGACATAAGGCTTTAGCATGGGGGTCTCTTGCATAAACCGTTAGCCTGCCCTTGCTAACTCTCCCTTTCCCATAACACTGTCTCCAATGTAACTTGGACTTTTCTCATACGAGCACCTTCAGTTTCCCATATGCCTCTACATTTAAGCTAACTTGGGCCTCAAATCTAACTTCTACTCATATCTTAACCTAAACCACCCTTTAGGCTACACCACGATGATTCCGGAGAGAACCACGTCTGGTACAGGACAGGGACAAACCTTTCCGAAACCAGGAC
This sequence comes from Trachemys scripta elegans, assembly GCF_013100865.1. Classification (NCBI taxonomy): domain Eukaryota; kingdom Metazoa; phylum Chordata; order Testudines; family Emydidae; genus Trachemys; species Trachemys scripta. The sequence goes on along the minus strand of NC_048311.1, from coordinate 41,526,565 downwards.
TGTGTGACTTAAAACCAGACCAGTCGCTTGCCTACTTACATTTGAGCTCACAACCAGGGTAGACGTGTAGGCCCCGTTATCCCAACAGGTGTCTCTTGACCGAGCTGTTTCATGTTGCATAGGAATTGGGGTGGGGAGGAAGAGTGAGAATGACTCTATGGTCCTCACCGAAGATGTGGGAAGCCCCCGTTCTTCATCAACCAGAGGGGAGAATTGAATTGGGGTTTTCCGCAGTCCAGGGGAGGACCCTACCCACTTGGCTATGGGTTATAAAAGACCCAGCCTTGCCTGCCTCACACCTAACTCCTGAGATAGGTGCCCCCCATGAAGCCCAGATTTTAGGCACTTAACTCCCTGAGGGGATGTCTATACTGCAGTGTAAGCCCAGGGCTGGAACTCAAACTCAAGCCTCACCCCTCTTCTCTCTATACGGAAATCATACTGACCTAGGCTCCTAGGATCCCAAGAGGGTGGAGGGTCTGAGCCTTAGTCAAGCCAGGAACCCAGCCAGGTTTCAAGCCCTATTGCTTTGCAGTGTAGATGCAGCCTCACCAGACTTCTGCTCTGCGAGTCTATCAAAAGTATCCCACAATCCACGGGCTGACGTTCTTTGTCCTCTGGACAGTCAAGTTTAGTGGACAGTCAGGGTCTCCCACACTGCACCATGAACAAAGGGCTGGAATAGCCACATTTTGGGAGGGCGCTTGGAAGTCTGGGATACGGGTGGTTGGACTCGGACCCACGGAATGCAGTGTAGACGCGCAAGCCCTAGGTTAACACACCCAGGTCTGCTAACTCGAGTTCTACTAACCCTGGGCTCACACTGACCCCTTCTTGCCCAGCATGCTGGCTTTTGTGGATCCCACTCTCAGGTGCCCGTCTCTCCCTTTTCATTATATAGGGACCGTAGGTGCTGGCTGAACGTGAGACACTGCAATGCCTGTGTTTTCATCCGGATTGGGGATGGGAACATTTTTCAAAATGTCAAACGTTTTCACGGGCCAGGAAAGCCAGTTCCCACCACGACCTAGTACTGAGTACCCTTGAAAAGCTGGCTACTTCATTTCGGCACCTTAATGGGAGCTGAGTGCTTCGGAAAAGCTGGTGTTTTGCGCCTCTGATTCTGACATGCTTCAAAGATGAAGACCCCAGGGCTTGTAAAGGAAATACAAACACTGTCCCCTTCCAAATGTTTCATTTTGATATTCATCTCAGTTGATACCACGCTGCCCACAGGCGCTGACTTTTGGTTTTGCCGGCGGGTGCCCCATCTCCGCCCCGTCCCCTCCCCTCGATGTCCCGCCCCCTCTCCACCTCTTCCTGCCCCCTCCCCCACGAGCGCCTGCCCTGAGTGCCTCCCACCTGCTCCTCTCTGCCCCCTCCCCCGAGGCCGCCCGCCTGCCGCTCACTCCTTTCTGCCCCCTCCTGCTTTAAGAGTGAGTGATGGGGAAGGGGGCAGAGAGGACTGAGTGCGGGGCCGCCAAACAGCTTCTGGGCGGGGCCGCAGAACAGCTGATGAGCAGGTGGGGCTGCGGAACAGCTGATCTGCGGCCAGCCCCGGGCCAGCTGTGGAACTACTGTTGCTGGTGGGTGCTGAGTGCCCCCTATTTTTTTTCCGTGGGTGCTTAAGCCCCGGAGCACCCACAGAGTCAGCGCCTATGACACTGGCACTAAGTTTTCAGCTTTTGTTCTGCTTCCGCGGAAGTTGTTAGCTGGAGCTTCAGAGTGGGTGTGTTTGGGGGTTGTAGTGTACCGGAACTGAGGCAGGATCTCTCTAAGTAGTTTGAGCACCCTTTGGGGCCATTCCTCTCTTCTGGGGGGGGGGCAGAAGCCACCTGACCCAACCAATCAGCAGTGGGTATATGTAGCCAGGCCTTGTATCTCTCTAATAAGATTCCAGGATCCTTGTTGAGTCTAGTTGTGCTGCGGTCGCATGTCAGATTGCAGCGTAGACATTTCCTTAAAATGACAGCACTTTAAACAAAGAGATTTATCATTGCAGAACATTGTTATGCTGGAGGGTGTTCATGGCTGCCGTCAAGTGGGTCTTTGATTTACAGGCAACCACAAACCTGGTTAAAGCCCAAGCTGTGCACCCTTCTTTCAGGCTAAAAGGAAGGAGCAATTAAATGCCCCTGTGTGTAGTGATAGCTGGAACAACAGGAGGCTACCGCCCAAGGCACTGGGCCACAGAGGTGAGACACTTGGTCTGAGGGGTTTCCCTGATTGCAAAAGCAGGAATGTGAGGACCAATTGGTTGTGTTTGTTTGAGAGAGAGGCAGAAAGCCAGCAGACAGCCAGAGAAGCAGTCATAAACATGGCCCTGGAAGGAAGCCTGGAGAGAGATCTTCTGGCATACAGGACTGGCTGGGGAGGCAGACGTGGATTTCTCAGCATGTTCTTTGTTCCTACTGTATTTGGGAAAACAAGGCCCTTGTGTCTGCCCTCTGTAAACAAACAAGGAAATACCTGACCTGCTGTGACATTCTGGGGACTGCCCAGACTAGTAAGGGGGTCTTGTCATTGCCTGCGCTGTAAGCTTTGGGGGCCTTTGTACCATGGGGCTCTGCTGCGGATCTCCAACACCGGTAGCCAGCCCACAGGCCAAGCCCTCACCAGCCCCGTTAATCTTTGCAGGGGGTCAACAACATCCCCTCTAGTGCTGAGTCTCCCCAAATCTGTCCTCCCTGAGGTCTTACTTACCAGACACTCGGACTGTTCCCCTCCTATTCATCACTCCTGAAGGTGTGAAACCAGCCACCCAGCCGCCTGCTTACTTTAGCGCACCCAGGCCGCACTGTTTGCCCCCCACAGACCCGCTCGGGATGAAAATAAACAGAACGTTTATTTTAATAGAGAACTCCCAGATTCAGAGACAGGAAAGCAACCACACACAGGTGACATAAAACATAAACTGAAAGCCGCAGCCTTAGGCGTGACACTTTCCTATTAGATGAAATTCCGTTTCTCGTGATCGATACCTATTGCCTGAAATGCATTTCCCAGCTTACCCCGAAAAGATCCAGCATTCACGGGTGCCCTCCCATCTCGAGACTGTCCCCCAAGTTCTGGATCCAAACCCTCCATCCCAAGGCTGTTTTTAAAAGGCTTAGGGGCTTGGTGTTTTTTTTTTTATTATCTCAGCCCACGGTGATACTGGCTAATCAAAACGGCTCTCCTGACTGAAAGAGTCCAGCGGAGGACAAAAAAAATGATTGGGGGCTGGAGCACATGAGTTATGAGGAGAGGCTGAGGGAACTGGGATTGTTTAGTCTCCAGAAGAGAAGAATGAGGGGGGATTTGATAGCTGCTTTCAACTACCTGAAGGGGGGTTCCAAAGAGGATGGAGCTCGGCTGTTCTCAGTGGGGGCAGATGACAGAACAAGGAGCAATGGTCTCAAGTTGCAGTGGGGAAGGTTTAGGTTGGATATTAGGAAAAACTTTTTCACTAGGAGGGTGGTGAAGCACTGGAATGGGTTCCCTTGGGAGGTGGTGCAATCTCCTTCCTTAGAAGTTTTTAAGGCCCGGCTTGACAAAGCCCTGGCTGGGATGATTTAGTTGAGGATTGGTCCTGCGTTGAGCAGGGGGTTGGACTAGATGTCCTTCTGAGGTCCCTTCCAACCCTGATATTTTATGATTCTATGACTCGGTGCACATTGCAATTTCAGGTTGTCTTCCATGGTTTTCCGTTTGGTCTAATGGCCCACCATTGTCTTACCCTGGGGCTGGGTGACGGAGAGAAACTCGAAACTGTTTTTGTGTAAACTACAGGTTTGGGAAGTACCCGTGTCTGCTTGCCCCAGTGAGCAGTAAAGCTCACAGATTCTGAGCCCAGTTTTCTATACACACGAAGACACGCATTCATAACCCCAGCATAGCTTATACAGACCATCAAATACTGAACATGACAGGCTTTCACCTCACCCCATATAGTTTTATAGTACAACACAGCAGGCAGCCAGTTAAACTGCTCTTTGGTGGGGCTAAACCTGCTGTCCTCCCCTTGGCACGTCTACACCCTGATTGTCACTTTCACATCGTCAATTTCTCCTCCGAATGGCAAGACCCTGGCAAGGCCCAAATATTGGCTGTCTGCTCGGGCCTGCGGGGTGGCTATATAATAACAGAGCTTGGCTGTGTTATTACTCCCTGTGATCAAAAAGAGCGGCTGAGTTCGAAAGTGATCCTTAATCTAATTATTATAATTACTACCAAATACATGGTAGCACCCAGGGGAGACGTTGTACAAGCATATAGCAACACGCTGGGCCATGTGCCAAATAGCTCAGCATAAAACCTGAGCTAGGATCTGGCTGGCTATGAGTGATAGACTGAGGGGAGTCTAGTGGCTGGAGAACTGCACCAGCAGATCCAGTTTCTATTCCCAGGTCTGCCCTGTGGGTGACGTTGGCCACTCCCCGCTCCCCCATGCGCTGCAGCTTTCCTATCTGTAAAATGTCAATAATGACACTGACCTCTGGTGTGAAGCACTTTGAGATCTATGGGTGAAAATCTCCAGAGAAGAGCTTGGCATTCCCGTTGCCCCGGCATGACCTCAATGCCCCTACGCAAAGTAAAAAAACAACGAGGAGTCCAGTGGCACCTTAAAGACTAACAGATTTATTTGGGCATAAGCTTTCATGAAGCAAGATGTTAACATGACCCTGAGAACCCCTCAAAGCCGACTGGGGTCCCGGTGGTAGATCAGCAGCTCCTCACAGGCCTGACAAGCTCACTGCACCTAACACCCCACTTTCACGGTCTTTATCCGTGAATGGTGTCATGTGAGGTATCAGATGAAAGCCGGCGACACCCGGGGTGTTCACGTCCTTGTGCAAGGCGTGTACTGACCCTCTACAAGGAGTTATGTGCATTCACTGAAAAATATATTGTAACAACACAGAGGTGACAAGCTGGTTTTCCGCCAGACAAAATAATAATAACATATGGAGATATACCTATCTCATAGAACTGGAAGGGACCCTGAAAGGTCATCAAATCCAGCCCCCTGCCTTCACTAGCAGTACCAAGTAGTGATTTTGCCCTAGATCCCTAAGTGGCTTTCTCAAGAATTGAACTTATAACCCCGGGTTTAGCAGGCCAATGCTCAAACCACTGAGCTATCCCTCCCACAAAGCTTTTCTGTTCATCTAGCCCTGTGCCCAGTGTAAATTAAGCACTGTGAATCAATACAGTAGAAGCCCCATCTGCATATGGAACCAACAGGAGGACATGAAATCAACAGAGAAGAGCCCCCCGCATCTGTGCCAGCCTTGATGGCATGAAGACATGAATATTCTGCGGTGGGAGAGCACAACTGGCTCTGTGCAGAGACACACCATGGGTGGCTGTGACAATGCCCACGCCTCAGTGAATTCATCAGGCCCCGAGGTCTATTTCACCCACCCTCTGCCCCCCAATCTTGCCCCCCAGCCCGTATTCCAACCTTCCAAATGGTGGAGCGGCCACAAACTGCCCCCCCTTATTAAAACGACAATAACCTGCTTCTTCTCTCACCCCCACAAGAACACACACACACCTTCAAAATTACCCCAGGGCCAGGGACAGGCAAGTCGGGTTCACTGAGAACAATAAATTCCAGTGGCCCCGTGGGGAGGAACTCAGGAAGCCCAGCTCTGGGGTGCTAGTAGTGAGGTGTATGTCAACAACATCCCCAGCTTAACAACCGTGCCAGGATGCAGCCGCTGGATGCTCTCCAAATGATCTTCTTAGACCAAGGAAGTGATCTACAGTAGACACCTTTCCAGGCTGACCTAACCTACTAGGATGTACAGAGATACCACAGTGATGGGCAGTATAGAAATCCTAGCTAGCTAGATGGATGGGTGGCTGGGGATAGATAGGTAGATAGATAGATAGATAGATAGATAGATAGATAGATAGATAGATAGATAGGGTGGCTGGGGATAGATAGATAGATAGATAGATAGATAGGTGTACGGGGACAGATGGATGCATAAAGGGGTGTGTATGGAAATAGACAGATAAATATATAGGTGTTTTGGGGGATGGATGGATAGAGAGGGATGTGTATTTAGATGGATGGAGGGATGGATGGATGGATAGAGGGGTTGGGTGGAGGGATGGATGGATGGAGGGGTTGCATGGATGGATGGAAGGATGGACAGAGGGGTTGAGTGGAGGGATGGATAGAGGGGTGCATATTTGGATGGATGGATGGATGGATAAAGGGATGGATGGACAGAGGGGTTGGGTGGAGAGATAGTTGGATAGAGGGGTTGGATGGATGGATAGAGGGGTTGGGTGGAGGGATAGATGGATGGATGGATGGAGGGGTTGCATGGATGGATGGAAGGATGGATAGGGGTTGGGTGGAGGGATGGATGGATGGATAATGGCTTGTGTATTTGGATGGATGGATGGATGGATCGATCGATAGAGGAGCTGGGTAGAGGGATGGAGAGTGGGGTTGAGTGGAGGGATGGATAGAGGGGTGCATATTTGGATGGATGGATAAAGGGATGGATAGAGGGTTAGGTGGAGGGATGGATGGATGGAGGGGTTGGATGGATGGATGGAAGGATGGACAGAGGAGTTGGGTGGAGGGATGGATGGACAGAAAGAAGGTTGTGTATTCATTGTATCTACTAACAACGTGACTGCCCTAGCTAGCTACACACACGCTGCTCCTCTGCCTGGTTTCCGGCAGCGTCTTCAGCACAGAACACCATGAGCACCAGAGGGCTCACAGACTATCTAAACAGTGGTTCTCAACCAGAGGTACACGTACCTCCGGGGGTACGCAGAGATCTTGCAGGGGGTACATCAACTCATCTAGACATTTGCCTAGTTTTACAACAGGCTACAGAAAAAGCACCAGCAAAGTCAGTACAAACTAAAATTTCATACAGACAATGACTTGTTTATACTGCTCCATATACTATCCACTGAAATGTAAGTACAATATTTATATTCCAATTGATTTATTTGCTAATGATATGGTAGAAATGAGCAGGTCAGCCATTTGTCAGTACTAGTGTGGCTGTGACACTTTGGTATTTTTATGTCTGATTTTGGAAGCAAGTCGTTTTTAAGGGAGGTGAAACTTGGGGATATGCAAGACATAGCAGCCTCCTGAAAGGGGTACAGTAGTGGGGAAAGGTTGAGAGCCACTGACTACCCCTTAGACACAGGAGAGCTAGCTGGACACCAGGAGGAGCACGTTAGCTTTGCTCTGGGGGGGTTCAGGAAGATTCAGCCAGAATTCCCTCCCACGGAGTCCATGTCACCCCCAAGCTCCCTTTTTGGTGGTGCAGCAGCTGGTTCACAGCTCCATGCCCAGCCAGTGCAGAAAGGGCAAAAGTCTGCCCGAGAATGTGTGTGTCAAAGCAGAAGGAGTGTGTTGCATGTGAGAGAGAGAATCTGTAGGAAACTGTGTGTGAGACAGAGAGGGGCAGAGAGAGAAAAGCAGCGAGATAATGTGGTGGAGTGTGAGAGAAAGAGCGTTTGCAAGATCGTGTGTGAGCGTCTGTGCAAAAGAGAACTTGCAGGAGATTGTGTGTGTGTGTGAGAGAGAGAATGTGCAGGACATTTTGTGTGTGTGTGAGTCACTGCAAGAGAGAGAATGTACAGGATGTGTGTATGTGTCAGTGCAAAGGAGAATTTGTGGGAGGTTGTGCGTGTGTCTGTGCAAAGGAGAATTTGTGGGAGGTTGTGTGTGTGTGTCTGTGCAAAGGAGAATTTGCAGGGGGTTGGGTAGGTGTGTGTATCTGTGCAAAGGAGAATTTGCGGGAGTTGTGTGTGTGTGTTTGTGCAAAGGAGAATTTGCAGGGGGTTGGGTAGGTGTGTGTGTCTGTGCAAAGGAGAATTTGCAGGAGGTTGTGTGTGTGTCTGTGCAAAGGAGAATTTGCAGTGGGTTGGGTAGGTGTGTGTGTCTGTGCAAAGGAGAATTTACAGGAGGTTGTGTGTGTGTGTCTGTGCAAAGGAGAATTTGCGGGAGGTTGTGTGTGTGTGTGTCTGTGCAAAGGAGAATTTGCGGGAGGTTGTGTGTGTGTGTCTGTGCAAAGGAGAATTTGCAGGAGGTTGTGTGTGTGTCTGTGTCTGTGCAAAGGAGAATTTGCAGGAGGTTGTGTGTGTGTGTGTTAAAAGGAGAATTTGCAGGAGGTTGTGTGTGTGTGTCTCTGCAAAGGAGAATTTGCAGGAGGTTGTGTGTGTGTGTGAGAAGAGAATTTGCAGGAGGTTGTGTGTATGTGCGTGTCTCTGCAAAGGAGACACACACATTTGCAGGAGGCTGTATATTTGGGGCCGGGGGGAGAGAAGGGGGTGAAATTAAGCTTGAGACTTTCCAAACTACCAATTCCTATTTGAATTTGTGAGGCCCGTGCATCCTCATTCACTAGACGGGCCGGAAAAAACTCTCCCCTTTCTTGCCTGGGCCAGAGTCACTTCTGCCCGCTTGCGGCAGCCCCCCCGAGAGAGCCAGCTATCCCTTGCTGGCCGGAGAGCGACCCGCACGCTGGCCCTTGGCCTGACGCCAGCTCTGGAACGCCCCACCCCGCTCACGGCCTGACCTGGGTGCAAGGAGCAGTCAGCTGGAGGGACTTTGGCAGCTCTCCCGCCCCGTCCGATGTGCATAACCCAAGGTCTTGACTCCCAGCCAGGCCATCCTCGAATCAGGCTCATGGGAAGGCGGGGAGGGGAAAGCTGGTAACTCCCAGCACCTCGCCAGTTTTACGCACACGCACAGCAGAGCTGCTCGGAGGTTGCGGTGCAGCCCCGGGTCACAGAGGCCAGCAGAGTCATGCTTGTTCTGTGCACAGCCCTAGCCGGGCTGCTGCTCCTGCTACCCCTGCTGGTGAACCTGCTTTTCCCCTACTGGTGGCAGGACCTGGTCGTATCACTGTCCATCGTCCACAAGGGATACAGATGTCTGCGCCGGCTCCAGCGCCGCCCTCCCCTCACCCTGCTCGATACCTTCTTGGAGAAGGTGCAGAGCCACCCGGAGAAAGCCCTGCTGCTTTTCGGGGAGGAGGTCTACACCTACCGGGACATAGACCGGCGCAGCAGCCAGGCGGCTCGGGTCCTGCGGGACGGCGTGGGGCTGCGGGAAGGGGACTCGGTGGCCGTCTTCCTGCTGAACGTCCCCGCCTACCTCTGGGTTTGGATGGGGCTGGCGAAGATCGGCTGCGCCATGGCGTGCCTGAACAGCAACATACGCGCCAAGTCCCTGCTGCATTCGCTCGGTGCCTGCGGGGCCACGGTGCTGCTGACCACCCCAGGTGAGCGGGGAGATTGCTCCACTTAGCGTCACGTCTCCTGGTGAGCAGGGACCAGCTGCATCCCGGGGCTCTGCCCCACAGCGAGGGGGGGCCCTGGTCCATCCCAGTGCAAGGTGTTCCTGCAGCCAGGGGACAGGGAACTGCCCATACTGGTTGGGTCTCCGATCCACCCCAGGGGCAGAGGCATGGGACTGTCACCAGCTGAGGGGCAATTCACAACTTCACTGCCTTGGGGGGTGGGTCTGGCCTCTCATCTCAGTTTGGTGTTGTAGTGGTTAGAGCCAGGGGGGCTGGGAACCACAACATCTGGGTTCTATCCTGGTTCTGGGTGAGGAGTGGGGGCTAGTGGTTAGAGCACGGGGGCTGGGAGCCAGGACTCCTCGGTTCTCTCCCTGGCTTTGGGGGGGCAGTGCTGAAAGTAACTTAAGGGACTTACCGGTATGCAGGGCAGCTGGGGTCCTGAACGGGGGGTGGCGCTCAACTGGGCGGGGCCTCAGGCAGATGGGGGCAGGCTCCCCCAGCCAGCCTGCCCTTCAGCATGGCCCGGCAGTGATTTAAAGGGTCCGGGGCTCTTGCCGCTGCAGGGAGCCCTGGGGAAGCTGTCCCTTTTGGCCCCCCCGCATCAGCAGCCCTGCCAGTACGGTCAGCTGTGTACCAGCTCTTACCGGTACGCCATACCATACCGGCTTACTTTCACCTCTGGGGTGGGGTGTAGTGATTACAGCAGGGGGGCTGAGAGCCAGGACTCCTGGGTTCTGTCCCCAGCTCTGGGAGGGGAGTGGGGTTTAGTGGTTAGAGCGGGGGGAGGCAGGAGCTGGGAGCCAGGACTCCTGGATTGTTCACACAGGGGTCAACGACTGCACAGTGAGCGTAGTGAGTGGGGCCCAGGCTGCACACGGGGCTCTTGTCCTGCTCCTTACATCAAAGCCCTGCTGGCTGGGGGAGCGGGAGGCACCCAGCTGTAGGTGTGCCTGGATCACAGCTGCATGGCGTGGGTACCAGCACTTCGGAGCCAACCAAAGCCAGAGCAGGCCCTGTGCTCTGTGGGAAACCTGGCATGGATTTGGGGGCAGCCCTCCTCTGCCTCCTGCTGTAAACTGCTAGACCCCCCAGAGTCAGGAAGAGAACCCAGGAGACCTGGCTCCTAGCCTCCCTGGTCTAACCACTGGACCCCACTCCTCTCCCAGAGCCAGGGATAGAACCCAGGAGTCCTGGCTCCCAGCCCTCCCACTGCTCTAGGTCAATGCCAGGTCCCCAGTTGCAGTCTCTCTCCTTACGGTAATTTCCCCAGGCCTGTGACCATTCTCCAGGTACCCGAATCCCCTTTCTCAGCTTGCCAGCGAAGGAGTTAAGGTGTGTGTTTACTCAGTTTCTAGGGTATAGTGCAGAGATATTATGTACAGACTGAATCAAGGCCACGGCTCAGGCAATCAGGGTTAAGAGGACAAGGAAAAGGTTTGGCAGTTCAAACCACTTGCCGCGTCACTTTTCATTGTGTGTGTGCACGTGTTTGTGTGTGGCTGTTTGCATCTGGGTATGCAGGCGGGAGTTTGTGCGTGTGTGCGTGTGGTTTGTGTGTGCGGCTGTTCCCTGCATGTGTGTTTGGGCAGGGGTGTGTGCACATTTGTCTAGGAGTATGTGCATGGACGCATGGATGTGTGTCTTTGTGTGTGTGTGTGTGCTGGTCTAGGTGTGCATGGTAGTGTGTGTGTGCATTTGTGTGTGTGTGTTTGTGGGTATTTATGTGCATGTGAGTTGGTCTAGAGGTGCGTGTTAGTGTGTGTTTGCATGTGTGTATGCATGCATTTGTGTGTGTTGTTGTTTATGTGTGTGTGTGCTAGTCTAGGTGTGCGTGTTCAGTGTGCGTTTGTATATGTGTGTATGTGCGTGCATTTGTGTGTGTGTTCTTTTTTAATGCCTGTGTGTGCCTGCTGGGTGATATTTGGCCAGTCCCGTCCCGTCTCTGTGTCTACAGATGCAAAGGGATTCACCAGGGATTCCTATTATTATTCTGTGTGTGTGTGTGTGTATGGATGCATCTATTTGTTTTGTGTATGTGTGAGAAAGTAAGTGCGCCATTGGGTGCATGTGTTTGTTTGAATGTGTGTGTCCTTCAGTGTGTGTGTAGGCATTGGTGTGTGTGCATTTGTTCAGGGGTGTGTGCACCTGAATGTTTTTGTGGGTCTCTCTGCAAGTGCACCTGCATGGGTATGTATTTGTGTGTATGCCTGTGTGTGTCTGGTTGTGTCTACGTGTGTGTTTTGTGCGTATATGTGTATACATTAGTTTGTGTGTCTGTATTTGTGTGTGTCTCTGTGTGTGCGTGGGTTGGCGGGGACTATCTAGCTCAGGCTAAAGTCCCCTGGGGCTGTAATGCCTCTCTCAGAGTTCGAGGACGGAGGTTATGATGACAGCCACGCCCCAGCGTACACATACAAGCCCAGCTTTGGCACCTAATAGCGGCAATAAAACTCCACAGCTGTTAAGACTAATCCCAGGCTACTGCGAGGGCATTGACAGGGGGAAACTGAGGCACAAAGTGGGTCAGTGACCTGCCCAAGGCTGCACAGCCATTAACCCTGCCTCTCCTGGCTCCGGTTGCTTATCCTAATTGGGTCCTGTAGCCTTGAACGCTTTTAATCATACTCTACGGCAATGTGGGGCGCTCACGTGCGATGGATGTTTTATAAATTCCCAGGTTCCAGCCAGAAGGGACTATTGTAATTATCTGATCTTAGCTCTTTGTATAACACAGGTCCAAGGACACAGGTCCAAGTATTCCCCTGATCTAATCCCTGCGTTAACTAGAGCATATCTTTAAAAAACGCATCCAATCCTGATTTAAAAACTGCCAGGGATAGAGCATTTCCCACCCCCCCTTCGTAAGTTGCTCCAGTGCTTAATCACCCTCAGTGGTAAAGATGCAGAAGCCTGCTTTCCAGACTGATTCTGTCTAGTTTCAACTTTGCCCAAACATTTCTGCTGTACTCCGCGCTGATTAGGCCTCAACTGGAGTATTGTATCAGGGGGTAGCTGTGTTAGTCTGTATCTACAAAAACAACAAGGAGTCTGGTGGCACCTTAAAGACTAACAGATATCTGTTAGTCTTTAAGGTGCCACCAGACTCCTTGTTGTTAACTGGAGTATTGTGTCCTGTTCTGGGCACCATTTCAGGAAAGATGTGGACACATAGGAGAAAGTCCAGAGAAGAGCAACAAAAACAATGATTAAAGGTCTAGAAAACATGACCTATGAGGGAAGATTGAAAAAATTGGGTTTGTTTAATCTGGAGAAGAGAAGACTGAGAGGGGACACGATAACAGTTTTCAATTACATAAAAGACAGTTAAAAGGAAGAGGGTGAAAAATGGTTCTCGTTAACCTCTGAGGATAGGACAGGAAGCAATGGGCTTAAGGGATGTTTAGGTTGGACATTAGGAAAAACTTCCCAAATGTGAGAGTGGTTAAGCACTAGGATAAATTGCCTAGGGAGGTTGTGGAATTTCCATCATTGGGGATTTTTAAGAGCAGGTTAGACAAACACCTGTCAGGGATGGTCTAGTTATTACTTACTCCTGCCTTGAGTGCAGGGGACTGGACTAGATGACCCACTGAGGTCCCTTCCAGTCCTACATTTCTATGACTCTGTGACTACGGGAATCTGTTTTGGTTTCGTCTTTATAAATTGAGACTTTATAAAATTAAAAGGAAAGGAAGTCTTGAGATGAAAAAGTCATTTCCAACCCAACAAACTGCAATGTTTTGTTTGGAAAAGGTTCAAACGAAATGTTTTGAGCGTTTGGTTGCTTCCAAATTGTCTTTCGTTTTCATTTTGTTGTTTGAAAGCCTAAAAACGCTTCAGATTGAGACTAAACCTTTCATCCCACATAAAACAATTTTTGCCTCTCCTTTTGTGTCATCTAAAACTTTGAAAACTTTTGTCTTAGGTCTGATCCCAAATGATTTTCTTTCTCCCTTTGACTTTCCAAAATTGCCAATGAACCGAAAAATCGGTTATTCGCCCAGCTCTAGTTAAGGTATTGGGCTGGGACCTGGAAAACTCCTGACTGGTTCCTAGCTCTTGCTCAGATTCTGAAGAGGGGCAAAATTTCACAAAGGACCCAGAGCCTCAAAGGCTGAAACCGTCAGGGGTCAGGTGTCTGAAATACCTTTGGGGATCTGAGCTTTGGCATCTCAGCAAGGGTGTTCTTTCTCATATGCCTCCAGCAGCGCTCCCAGTTGAGAGACTCATGAGCAGATGTTCACACTAGTCCCACAGTTGAAAATCTGGCCTCTTCTTTTTGAGGCCTAAATTACAATTGTTATGGTAGCAGGCAGAGGGTCCCGTCAAGATCAGGGTACTGTTGGGTTATGTGGCCTAATGGACTGAACTCTGATCTGGGGTCTACACTGGCTTGCTGGTTGATCCTGGGCTTCCACACCCCATGCCTCAGTTTCTCCACATGTGGAATGGGGATAAAGATATCTTTGTGAAGTGCTTTGAGCCTTCTTGATAAACAGACCTAGATAGTATATTTTATTATGCTGGGCACTGCACGGGTACATAATTAGAGGCAGCGCCTGTCTGAAAAAGCTCCCAGTCTAGAAAGACAAAGGGCAAGGGAAACAGCTCGTCCACATTTGTCCAGCTTCATGCAGCAGGTCCAGGGCAAAGTTGGGGGACAGAACCCAGGTGTCCTAACCCCTCCTCCCCCCGCCCGGTGCAGTGCGCTGTTCATAGATGGGAGCAGAGCTGTTTTGGAAATCCTGGTCTTGATCTCGCAGCGTGCCTCAGTTTCCCTGCTGCAAAACAGCAATGAAAAGCCATTTCCCTGCCTTACGGGTGGGCTCCAAGTACCAAGCTAAACAGATGCGCTCTCCACTCGGCTTGCCGGGATCCTGCTCGCAGAGCTAGGGCGGTGGCCGCTGGGTGCCTGAAGTTCGCCAGAATTCCAGCACGTGGCCAACGCAGCATGAAACGGGATTTGCTGTCAAACTCCAGGGCTTCTGGACTGATAGCTTTAAATCCCTATTGAATTCGGTGAAAGCCTCACTGCAGGGAAACTGCTGCTGAACCTCCAGCCTGCTTTACAATCCCCTTGCCCAGAAGGAGCCATTAGATCGACCCTGACCTCTTACACAACACGGGGCCAGAGAACAATCCAAGTTTACCTCTGGCCAGCCCTTGCCAAGCAACCCCAGGCTTTCCTAACCTTGGTGGAATACAATTAATCATATACCCAGGCAGGCTGTAAGTTTGGTCCCGTGCTTTTTTTAATCCTTGCATCTCTGGCACCAGCAATGAGAGTTCAAATCTCGCCATGATCTGTAGGTCACTGACAGCTATCTCTGCCCGATCTGAAGTCAGTGGTAGGCTTATAGTAGACCCCTAGTGAATTAGCGCCATATAAATGCCTAAGGACAAGCTCTGGGAAAGGTTTCTCTGTGTGTTTGCAAGATCAGCAGGGAGAATCCACCTGGAGTTAATCATCCTCGGGTTCAGATGAGAGGTGGTGCTGATAAGGATCAGGATAATGAGGCAACTATAAAAGAAGGATCATAAAGCGATAAGCGGACGCCCCCTTCTCTAGCTAACGGGCTTAGTACACTCCCCTGCCAGAATCTTCCTGGTGTAGTTAGAATTGACAGTAAAAGGCAGAGGGCAAATCTAATGCTGGCTTTGATCTGGGAATTAGCCACGTGCAATAGGGAAAAAAGCTTCTTGGTTGTTATCTCAGGAGCCCCTAGAGAGACTCCAGATGAGATCAAGCCACATGGATTGCAAGGCCAGACGGGACCATTGTGAGCTCTAGTCCGGCCTCCTGTCTAGCACGGGCCAGAGAACGGCCCCACAGTAACCCCTAGAGCAGATCTTTCAGAAAAACATCCCCTCTCGATTTAAAAATTGTCAGTGATGGAGAATCCACAGGGACAGTCCCTGCCCCAAACTAGCTGACCCTCTACATAGACGAGAGGTGAGAGGGGAAGATGAGGCACAGAGAAGGAACATCGTTATGTTCACAGCACAGATGCTGAGAAGTTAGATAAAAGTATAACATTCTTTTGCTGGAAGGTTGCAATGTACCACAACTTTTATGACTTAGAAGCCAGAATGATAACTCACAAGAACCAAAAAACAGGTGCACCCCGGGATGGATGCAAATGGAGCCCTTCTTCCCCTGATCACGAACTGATCCTGGATGCAACGCCTGTAACCATTGGCTCAATAATTTAGAGCCATAATTTTCAACCCCGAAGGTCTCAATTTAGGCCTTTACGTCTATCTATAGATACCTACACCGGGCCAGGGCCTAGGAGCCCTGGATTCTATCACAGTTCTAGCCCTGACTTGCTGTGTGGTTTGGGATAATTCATGTCCCTGCTCCGTGCCTCAGTTTCCCCATCAATAAAATGAGCCAGATCCCTGGTTGGTGTAAATCAGTGTCACTCCATTGGCGTGAATCGGCCCTGCTCCCTTGAAGTCAACATGCTTGACTCGCTGTATTTTTCTGGTACCCTTGTGTATGTGTCTGTGCCTGTATTAGGTATAGATGTGTGTTGAACTCTGTATCTGCGTGTGTGTGACATGCCCCTGGACCGTGGAGCCCCTGCACCCACTTTAACTTTCCTGACCAGGGTGTCTCCTACCCTGCTATGCTAGTGAACAGCAAACCCCACCAGGCTGTGTTCACTCAGAGATCAGCATGCAGACGCACACCCAGCAAAGTGACATGAAGGCGCTTCCAGCCACTCATCAACTGCACTACAGGGAGCAAATTCCCCCAGCCTTGCCCCCCAGAAATGTGTGACTTACACTGCTCAAGACCTCTCTGATCAACGCAAGCTCATTAATTAGTTCGCCACTCCTTCAAAGGGTAGTGGACGTGCCCCAGTCTCTAATCTGAGCAAATCCCCCCCTAGAAAAACTCACTGGTTTAGACCCGACATCAATAGAAGCGTATTAACTAGAGAAAATGGGATTTGAAGTGTTTAAGGGGCAGTGGCATAGAAGATTAGAACCGGTTACAAAAGGAAATAAAATAGCAAAACCACAGTCTAAAGCCTAAATTTTACCAGGCTTATCATTCTAAAAGCAAGAGGATTTCTCTCTCCCAAAACTTCACAGCCATCCATGTTAAGTGGAACGCCTTCCAGGTAGGCCCAGCCCCTACCAAAATCTCAATGTGGAGCTCTTTGTTTTTCAGGAGATCTTGCTTCCCTGTGTAGAGATGCGGGGAAGAGGCAGGCCACGGTGATGTCGCTGTCCCTCATTTATACTTTCCTTCAGGTGCTGGAAAAATCCATGCGGTGTCATGGGGTTGGGCAACCCTCGTGGTGGACATGAGCTACTGACCATTTTCTTCATTATGAATTGCAATTTTTTTATTGCACCTTTTGTCTACGTCGGGGCGCCAGAATGGGGGGCTGGGAGGGGCCCCAACACATTTTACCGGCCGTAAGGGTGAACGACGGGGTGGGGAGGGTTGGAGAGGAGCGAACAGGGGCAGAGTCTTGGGGGGAAGAGGCAGCATGGGGGCGGGCCTCAAGGGAAGGGGTGGTGCAAAGGCAGGGGCTCGGGGAGAAAGGGTGCCATGAGGCAGGGCCTCGGAGGGAGGGGTGGTGTGGGGGTGGGGAATGGGCAGTCGGAGGGTGGGGGCTCAGGGAGAAGGGGTGCCGTGGGGCAGGGCTTTGGGGGGAGGGGTGGCATGAGGGTGGAGGTTCGGGGGGGTAATGGGCAGTGCGAGGTTGGGGCCTCAGGGAGAAGGGGTGCTGTGGGGCGGGGCCTTGGGGGAGGGGTGGTGTGGGGGTGGGAGTTTGGGGAGAAGGGGTGCCATGGAGTGGGGCCTCAGGGAGAGGAGTGGTGCAGGGGGCAGGGCTCAGGGAGAAGGGACAGTGCAGGAGCAGGCTTTGGCGGAGGAGGGGTGGTGTGGGGCGGGGCCTTGGGGGGGGGGGGGGGGCAGGGGGGGGCAGGGCTCAGGGAGAAGGGGTGGCATGAGGGCGGAGCCAGTGTTCGGGCGCCGGTGGCCCCCCACTTTTAGGGAGCTTCCTCCACTCCTGATCGAGATGAGCTTTGGCACGTACGGCCTCTGTGTTTGCCGTTTCTCTGTCCTCTCCGAGAGGCTGGTCGGTGGGCGTTTCTCAGACTCACAACATGTTTCAGTCTATAGCGAAATCTCACAGCTTCATGTACAAGGATGACACACACGCATTTCAACAGGATAATGAGGTTCATCCAATTCAGGCGTTGCCCATGATACCTCACAAGGCATGCTCTGTACAAACCATCCCCCAGCCATCTCGCGGTGGTGAACATGTGGGCACAGGGGGGAACGTGGGGTGGGGTACAGTGTGTCACAGTGCGTCTCTGCGTGCGTCTGCTCTGTCTGTCTGCCCGCTCCCACCTTTGTCTGTGTATCTGTGTGCGCCTGCGTCGGCGGGCACATCTGTGTCTGTGTCTCCATACGCCTCTGGGTGCGCGTGATGCAGCGACCCGCGTTCCTCAATGGGGAAAAATGCCTTTCTCACCCCCTCTTCAGACCTCAAAGCCGCTATTGAAGACGTTCTGCCCAGCCTGCAACAGAAAGGGATCCGGGTTTTCTACCTGAGCGCCGAGTCCCCCACCAGTGGCGTGGAGCCTCTCCAGGGCCAGATAGATGCCGCCTCCGAGGAGCCGATCC
Source organism: Trachemys scripta elegans (assembly GCF_013100865.1). Lineage (NCBI taxonomy): Eukaryota > Metazoa > Chordata > Testudines > Emydidae > Trachemys > Trachemys scripta. The sequence continues at coordinate 41,508,628 of NC_048311.1, read as the reverse complement.
CCATCGCTTTCCGAGCCAATGTCACCAGCAAATCCACTGCACTCTACATTTATACCTCGGGCACCACAGGTGAGGAGGAGATGTGTGATGGGAGTGCTGAGTAGCTGTACCTGGCTGTTAAGTAGGCTTGGAAAGATGATTGTTATAAAGAGGAGTGTGAAACATTTGTTCCCTTTATCCTCTGAGGACAGGACCAGAAGTATGGGAGCAAGGGAGGTTTAGGTTGGACGTTAGGAAAATCTTCCAAACTGTCAAGGTAGTTACACACTGGAATAAATTACCTAGGGAGGTTGTGGAATCGGAATAGCCATCGTTGGAGGCTTTTAAGAACAGGTTGGACAAACACCTCTCAGGGATAGTCTAGATAATACTTAGTCCTGTCTCAGTGCAGGGGACTGGACTATCGAGGTCCCTTCTACTCACACATTTGTACGATTAGATATTTGTTGGTAAATGTCGACAAACGTTGTTTCATCACACAGGCCCAAACCGACAAAGCAATATTTCCACTGATAATCGTCAGATTGGCAAAGTATGAAAAAGGCTGCTTGAAAACCCAGTCGAGTTTGATTTAAGGATATTTCCTTTGTGCACGTTGACATGTGATGCTGACAGTTTGTCTTTTAATGGTTATAAAGCTTTAAAGTTTTTGAATCTTAGCATCGGTTGCCAATAAATAGTTGTGGTCTGACCCGCCTTTTGTCTGACCGCCCATAGGTGCTGACTCTGCAGGTGCTCCTGGGCTCAAGCACCCAGCTAAAAAAATAGTCCCCCCAGGGCGGAACTAATCTTTTGTGGGCCCCGGCGCCTGGAGTGTGGCCACGTCCCCCCGCTCCTCCTGTGCTCAGCCCCGAGGCCCTAGCCCTGCTTGGCCTCCTCCCCCTGAGGCCCTGCCCGCTGCTCACACGGGGGAAGGGGGCAGAGAGGAGCACCCACAGGCAAACCCAAAAGTCAGCGCCTGTGCGACCGCCCCTAATTTCCTACAACTGTGAAAATTTAAATCGATAACAATCAAATTAAGATGCTTAAAACCCATAATTTTTGCGCAATTGAAAATTTAAATCAATTCATTTAAAAAAAATGCTTAAAAATAAACATCTGTCAACATTATTAAAAAACCCAAACTTTGCCATCTTGGAAGAGGGCGGCCGTCTCTGGATGTAAAATATTGATCGGCACTAGAGATGGTTGGGAAATGTGCAGCATCACACAACGTTATTTCTTAGAATGCAGACTGATAACACGCAAGAACCAAAAGCAGAGAGAGACAGAGGAAGAGAGGCCCAGCTCACCTCACCTGGCTCTAGGCTGGCTTTTTGCAGGCTGATTGCTCAAGATCCCAGTTGCATGCTTCCCTACAGAGCCCCCCTCAACTGCAAGCAGGAAACCCCGTAACACTTAAAGAGATAGTTTACAATTTTAACACAATTTTCAGTACGCCACAGGGATGGCTTTTTGTTTTGGTACATTCCTTACTTTGCACACACAAAAAAGGTTAAAAAACCGGTCAACATCAGAATGAAACATTTTGAAATGATCAAGATGGAATTTTGATTTGATTTGAGCCTATTTTTTTAAATTTTTGGTTCCTAATTTTTTTTGGATATTTTGAAAGTTTGGGACAGGAATACTTTTCAAATTGCTGACAGTTTTCATGGGAGGAAAAAACGTGTTTCCTCTCAGCCCTAAACAGGAGTCTTCTGCATCTGTAAACTTTGCATCCAACTTAAGGGATCAGGAGATGGGACTCCCAAAACTTTAATAGGAATAAGCGCTGTCATCTTGGAAAATGGCAGCCATTTCCAGTTTCAAAATATTGATCAGCACTAGTGAGGGTTGGAAAATGGAATTTTTTTTGGATGAAAACAAAAATAATTTTTTGTTTTCGTCTAAATTGTTTGTGATTTTTGGCAAAAAAAAAAAAAGTTACGTTTTGATTTTGACCAATGAAAATTCAAACACCGAAATATTTTGACCAAAGCACCAAATATTTTTATTCTGAAATACCAGCATGGTGCCTCATGGGAGTTGTAGTTCAGGTCCCCACTTGCATAGGCGCTGACTCCATGGGTTCTCCGGGGTTAAGCACCCACAGAAAATAAATAGTAGGTGCTCAAACATCCACCAGCCACAGCTGTCCAGTGGCGCCACTGATCAGCTGTTTGGCCACGCCACTGATCAGCTGTTTGGCCACGCCACCGATCAGCTGTTTGGTGGCTAGCAGGAGGCGCTTGGGGAAGGGTGGAGAGCAGCGAGTGGGTGGGGGGCCTTAGGGGAGGGGGTGGAGCAGGGGAAGGAAGAAGTGGAGTGAGGGTAGGGCCTCAGGGGAAGGGGTGGAGTGGGGGTGGAGCTCCCACAGGGAAAAATAAAAGTCAGCACCTATGCCCTCTTGGACAGGGGAAGTAGTGCACCATGGGAGTGCCTGGCTGTGGTGCATCATGGAAGATGTAGTTCAATCCAGGAGCCCGGGTCATAAAGGAGAAGGGAGTCATGCGGTAACGGCACTACAAAACCCATGAGGCATCACTAAACACAATTCCTTTGGCCTACAAGGACTCCCGAAAGCTGCCATCATCACCCACTTGAAGCTGTGCAACATGGTGACCATGTTATACATAAGTGGCGTCAAAGCCGAGGACGTGATCTACACCCCTCTGCCGCTGTACCATTCGGCTGCACTGCTCGTTGGACTTGGAGGATGCTTGGAGGTTGGTATGTACAGAGTGTCGGCACGGGTCTAAAGACACAGAGGGTGCAGGGGCCACCACTGGGAGAGGTGGATAGATAGAGAAGTGGTTGGGTATGGAAATAGATAGATAGATAGAAATGCAAAAAAGTGCATTTTTCCCATGCCAGGTCATCTTTAAGCAAACATCATTCTTAATTCTTATTATTATTATCTAGATATGGATTATAAACTGGCCGTGAACAAATTCGGGCTGGAAATTAGAAGATGGTTTCTAACCATCAGAGGGGTGAGGTTCTGGGACAGCCACCCAGAAGGAGTTGTGGCTCACTGACGGTTTATGTTTTATGCTCCTGAAAGGTCATGCTTCAGGGTTTCAGCCAACCAGCGGCAGTGGTCAGGAAGGGATTTCCCCACCCCCGCACACAGTGTATTCTATTTTTTGTTGCTGTTGTTTTGTTTTTATCTCCTTCCTCTGAAGCAGCAGGGATGGCTGCGGCTGGAGATGGGACACAGGACAGGGCTCTGAGGTGGCACTGAGTATTCTCTCTCAAGTGCTTGGCTGGATGGTTCTTGCTCACGTGCTCAGGATTAAACTGATCGCATTAGGTGGGGTGGGGAAGGAGTTTTCCCCCAGCTCAGATTGGCAGGGACTTTAGGGGTTTTTTGCCTTCCTCTGCAGCGTATGGGTCACGTGCCAGGATTATCTGGGTGTATCTCACTTAACCATTTCACTGCCATTGCGGGGACCTCGCATAGGGTCCCTACTATTCTCTGCCTATGGCACACACCATGTCTCCTGTGGGCTGTAATATACTGGTCCCATTTCAGTTGCTGGGTTTAGCGGGCAGGTGCTTGGTGGAGTGGGTGGCCCTTTGACATATAGGAGCTCGGAGAGGTGATCAGATGGTCCTTTCTAGCCTGAAACTCTATGACCCTGAGCCCCAGCCATGGCCCAGAACCCCACTGGGCTAGGCGCTATACAGGCACAGAACAAAGAGACGGGCCCTTCCCTTCCCTCCTAAGTTATTGCTAATTCTGCCGAGCTGGGCTCTAAAACTCTTCTCTGAGCGTGAAGTTTAAACCGAGTGGAATTTAGCTCTTGTGAAAACCATTTGTTCAGGTTATTGTCACCCCTTTGCTAAGTACTCCTTCACACAACACAACTGTCAACCTGTGGAACTCACTGCCGAGGGATGGCCAAAGGTATAAATGGATTCAAAAAATAATTAGATACGTTCACGGAAGAGAGGTCCATCAATGGCTATTAGCCAGGATGGCTAAGACTGTCACGGCCAGATGCTGGGACTGGACAACAAGGGATGGATCAGTCAAGAGTTGCCCTGTTCTGTTGCCCTGAAGCATCTGGCCACTGTTGGAAGACAGGATACTGGGCTTGACGGACCAATAGTTTGACCCAGGATGGCCATACTTATGTTCCTTAAGTTTCTTAAGCTGTAGAGGATACCCAGAGCCTCACAGCTCAGCTTTCCACTGGAGGAGAGACATTCTTAAAGGCAGGTTGTTTATTTTTATATTATATGTGCCAGGCCTTGCACAGAGATGGTGTTGGATTCATTTAGATGGAATATGTGGGCCAAAGGTGTTAACACAACCCAGTCGCTGTCCAACATTAAACAGTGCTCAACAAGATTCAGGGTTTGGCCTCCAGGGAGCTTAGCCTGCTTAGGGCCACGGTAAATGCACCATAATTTTTTTTTAACCTTCTATTAAAGCTACAGAAAGGAAGGAAAACCAGCTAATGCCTTTGAAATGTGAAGTATTGAGTAGGGCTTTCACGTGAACAAGTCCTGTCCCCTTTCCCTTTATCTGGAGCGTTTTAAAGGAAAACACTCCTTGTCTCTCCTACGGTACCCAAGACGGTAACGATCCTTCTGGCGAAAAGAGATGACGTTAGCTGAGGAGGGCTGGAGCTGTGGTTGTTGCCGCTGGTGTTTGAATCTGATCCCGTTTCATCTCAGGTGGTGTTTGGGGTTCAGCAGGGGCCAGTACGGATGGTGATATCGTCTGGGTTCCTCTCTCTGGCCCAGACATCTTTGAGGGTTAGGGCAGAGGCCAGATGTCCCAGGAGACGGTGGGGGTGGCTGTCATGATGGTGAAGCTTTCTACATAGCCTCCATCTGTTCTTTTTCTATCCCTCCCCCCAGAAAAATCTTTCTTTAAGGACCCACAAAGGGAGTCATGAGTGGAACTGCCCGTCCCCTCATTATTTTGGCCACCAATTAGGCCTAGTTTCTGACACACAATTTTGGTTCATTAATTGCCAGTTCCACGTCTTCTGGTTTTACCAAGCATGACTTTAAGACAGTCCTTGAGTTATCTCCATGGGCCTCTTTGTTTAGACTACCTCAGTTTTCCTTTTCCCACTGACATTTGTTATTGTAGGTTATTGTGACATTTTATAAACTTCTACAGACTTTTTACAGTTGGGCTTACAAATAGGGCAAATGTATAGTCCCAATTATTACAACAGTGGTCAGTATGCAGGGGAAATCCTTTCTTTCAGAAATCTCAGCATGCCACCAATGATCAATGCACCGAGAGCAACTAACTGTGTCTCAGAAATCAGCTCTAGTCAGAAAGAAACTCACGGCTCCTCCTAAAAAGAAACTGCTTCACAAAACTAACCATAATTCAAACATGTCTCCAAAGACTGACCATTTGCTCGCACGCCAAGAAAAAAGCCTATACGCAGCAGTGCCACCTGGTGACTCCTGCCATATTATTATTATTGTTTGTTTTATGATGTCAACTAGGTGTTGTAGCTCTGTTGTGCTAGGCGCTGTACAAACACAGAACAAAAAGATGGTTCCGGCCCTGAGGAGTATAAGACAAGATACAACAAGTGGATTTAACAAATAGTCAGGCAGAACATAAGGCAAATGGTGGATGAATCAAATCAGTGGGATAAGCAATGTACCAGTTACCTCTTCAGTGCCATGATTGGGTTAGGGTAGACTGGAAAGGCTGTATTCAATGGGGTTCACATGCCCCCCATCACCTCTCCTTCCCTCTCCCCTAGGAGCCACCTGCGTCTTGCGTCCCAAGTTCTCTGTCTCCCAATTCTGGGATGACTGCCGGCGATACCACGTCTCTGTGATCCAGTATGTAGGGGAGGTGATGCGCTATCTGTGCAATGCGCCCAAGGTAACCCAACGCCTTTCCTGGGGGCCGGGGGGATGCTAGATGGTCTTTGGTTGCTAATCCCAATGTGGCAGGTGGGGCAAAGCAGTATGGAGTCTGCTATGTCGTGTTGTTATTATTATTATTAATACAGGGTACCAGCACAGCACCAATTTAACCACAGAGTCCTTTATTAAATCCAGACGGCCAAGTGGTATTTACACAACTGCTCCAAACTAGCCTTAAATGTCTAGGCAGTCATCACTTCCATACAATAATGTGCAGTGATAAGTTTTGATCGGCAACTTATAACAGAATTAGCTTAAACCCACATTGGCTGGCGCCAACTGGTCAGACAGATACCAGCAACAAATATTTGAAGAGTTCACCCTTTTATGCCTTATCTACTGGAACCCCGGGTGCCGGAACAGGAGGGTCCGGGAGCCATGGCCCCATTCCTCCCACTGGCCACAAGGGCAAGCGATGGGTGGGAGGGGGCGGAGATGAGAGAGCAGGGGGTGGGGCCTCAGGGGGAAGAGGTGTTGTGGAGGCGGGGCCATGGTTCGGGCACCAGTGGGTCCCGTGCTTTTAGGGAGCTTCCACCGCTCCTGACTGGAACCTACATGACTATTGTCACTGCTCCTTGAATTCTGTTCTTTGCTAAAACAGGTTAGAACCATCCCTGGTAATTGGGACTTTTTAAGCTCAGTATTTCCAACACGCTCTCTCCAGAGCTTCCCAGAACTTCTCAACACAAATTGGCAAGCATGATATAGTCATTAGCCAAGTTAATTTAACCCTTTATATACCTATCCAATCCTTCTCCTGAGGGTAAAATTCAGAGATGAGTTCAAGGGCCATCTTGACCAACTACAGAGAATGAACCATCGTTAGGCCTGGTCCAAAATGTTCTCCCTAAATTCTTTTTTGATGGAAAAAATTAGTTTGTTGACTAAGCAAATTTTTTTCACAGCAAGTTTCTACTCTCTGTGGAAAATTGGGGTTTTTCGTCCAAAAACCAAATGCCCAAAAATCGAAAAATTTCAGCTGAAAACTGAAATATTTTGATTCTGAAATGCTGCCATGGTGCCACATGGGAGTTATAGTTTAGTTGCTTCTTGTTCCAATTTTTCTCTACAGGTCAGGCTCCCCAGTAGACTACATCTCCCAGGATGTACTACAACCAGGAACTCCCATGATTCACCTACTGCCTCCCCTCTTCAAGAGAGGTATCATGGTGCATCATCAGAGATGTAGTCTAACCAAGGAGCCCAGCCTGTAGAGGAGAATGGGAGTATCAGGCACCTGGACTATGTTTCCCATGATACACCACAACCAGGGACTCCCATGATGCACCTACTGTCTCTTCCTTCCAGGGGGGGGAGGGGGAGCATCATGGTGCATTATGGGAGATGTAGTCCAACTAGAGGCACCTGGACGACCAGTCCTATGAACACCCTGTGACGGGTTGGATCACAGAAACCCCCTTGGAAGCTGCCACCTGATATTCCAAGACTACTTCTACCCCTGCTTTCCCTGCCAGCTCAGGACTCCAGCACCCTGTCTTGCTGAGCCAGACACACCCGTCTGCTCCAACAAAGATCCAGGGTCTGAATTACTTGCCCAAAAACTGCAGGTTTACCTGAAAGCAGCTAGCAAAAGTGTTCCTGTTTTTAACACTCAGATGCCCAACTCCCAATGGGGTCTAAACCCAAATAAATCCGTTTTACCCTGTATAAAGCGTATGCAGGGTAAACTCATAAATTGTTCGCCCTCTATAACACTGATAGAGAGATATGCACAGCTGTTTGCTCCCCCAGGTATTAATACATACTCTGGGTCAATTAATAAGTAAAAAGTGATTTTATTAAATACAGAAAGTAGGATTTAAGTGGTTCCAAGTAGTAACAGACAGAACAAAGTAAGTCACCAAGCAAAATAAAATAAAATGCGCAAATCTATGTCTAATCAAACTGAATACAGTTAAGATCCTCACCAGTTCCAGAATGCTCCCTTTTACAGACTAATCTCCTTTTAGCCTGGGTCCAGCAATCACTCACACCCCTTGCAGTCACTGCCCTTTGTTCCAGTTTCTTCCAAGTATCCTGGGGGGTGGAGAGGCTGTCTCTTTAGCTAGCTGAAGACCACATGGAGGGGTCTCCCAGGGGTTTAAATAGACTTTCTCTTGTGGGTGGAGACCCTCTCCTCACTCCTATGCAAAGTCCAGCTCCAAGATGGAGTTTAGGAGTCACCTGGGCAAGTCACATGTCCATGCATGACTCACAGTTTTTACAGGTAGCATCCATTGTTTACATGCTACTTTGAATGTCCTCAAGTAGATTTCTTATGTGGAGTGGAGCATTCCAAGGTCCATTGTCCTTTAAGTGTTTCTTGATTAGGTACTTAATTTCAACATTCCTTTCTCCAGGAACTGACCAAATGCTCTACTAAGGTTATTTAGAACAGGAGTACTTGTGGCACCTTAGAGACTAACAAATTTATTAGAGCATAAGCTTTCGTGGGCTACAGCCCACTTCTTCGGATGCATATAGAGTGGAACATATATTGAGGAGATATATATACACACGAACAGAGAGCATGAACAGGTGGGAGTTGTCTTACCAACTCTGAGAGGCCAATTAAGTAAGAGAAAAAAACTTTTGAAGTGATAATCAAGATAGCCCAGTACAGACAGTTTGATAAGAAGTGTGAGAATACTTACAAGGGGAGATAGATTCAATGTTTGTAATGGCTCAGCCATTCCCAGTCCCAGAGTTGGTAAGACAACTCCCACCTGTTCATGCTCTCTGTATGTGTGTATATATATCTCCTCAATATATGTTCCACTCTATATGCATCCGAAGAAGTGGGCTGTAGTCCACGAAAGCTTATGCTCTAATAAATTTGTTAGTCTCTAAGGTGCCACAAGTACTCCTGTTCTTTTTGCGGATACAGACTACTCTGAAACCTAAGGTTATTTAGAAATCAAGGCAGTACGCAGCCAACATTCATAACATTCATAACTTTGAATACAAAAATGATACATGCACACAAATAGGATTAATACATTCAGTCGATCATAACTTTTGAGATATGTTACCTGGCATATGCAGCATAAAACACATTCTAAGCATATTTCCATAAAGCCTTATGGGATGGCATCACACACCCCAGCGGAATTTCAGAACTGAAGTATTTGGGCTTGCGCTGAAATTTTTCAGTCGTCACATTTTTTTTTGCCATTTTTCCAACAGGAAACAAAGGAACATTTTTCAACCAACTCCACTGGGAATTTGCAGAGCTAAAAATCAGGGTCCCCCAGAGCTTGAGCGAAAGGGGCCAGACTCTGGAAGCTGTAATAGGCCCGCTGTAGATCAGGCATAGATGGACACGCCCCACGTATGTCCCACCTGAATGGTCAAAATAGTGGTTTAAGGGGTATCGATGCCTTATGGTGGCAGTTCTCTGTATCACCCACTGGTCAGTCTGTGTTACAAATCCCGCCCCCCATGCCAACCTACAATGGCTATGAGTCTGTTACAATCTTAAGCTGTAGCAGCTCCTGGTTTTAGTGCTGAGGTCGCTGGTTCAGTCTCTGGTGTGTCAGCCAAGAGGGTAAATGTCACATGTGCCCGGGGAGATTTCACCCTCTGTGTTCCTAGCCAAGGTCCCTTGTCCTATGCAGCACCCTGGAGCTCTGGCTTGTGTTGGCCTCAAAATAGGGTTTCTGTGGCACCATTGCTTCTTTAGCCACAGTCCAGGGTCTTACCGGGGTGTTTCCACGAGGATGATAAATCAATGAGGCGAGTCAGGGATATTCTCAGTATGATCTTCTTTATTCACCAACCCACCCCCCACCCCCAAACAAACTTACCAAGTCCTGTTTCCCTGAGTGCTGTGAGAACAAACAGCAGAAGGCAGTTTCCTGGCTGCAAGATCCCCATGTCTGCCCCTCCAGCAGGCTCTGTGCCCAAGAAGCTCCGTCCCTGCTTCATCCCAGAGTCACACTCGCTCTCTTCCTCCTGGCTTTTTGCTCCCACAGCCCAGCCCCCACGTTTGCAATCAGGGAACCTCCCCCTCATGGTCCCACGTCCTAGCTTTGCCCCGCCACGTGGCCTGCTGCCTTGGGTGGTTGCCCGACAGCTGTTATTACCACATAAAGGGGCTGGGTTGCTTCTTCTTTTGATCTTTAAAGCGGATGCTCAGTGCCCACTCCCTGGATGGCTGCCACTGACTCCTTACAGCACAACATGGAGGCATATAGGGTGCATGGGCACCTTGGTAGATCCCTGAACTAGCGTGAGACCCAGGGTGAGACCTGGCCTCCTCTCTGTGCCACTCCTGGACCCTTGCCCTGTTTGCCTTGCAGAGGGAGAACGAACGAGAGCACAAAGTGCGGCTGGCTGTGGGTAACGGCCTGAGGGTGGAGGTCTGGAAGGAATTCCTCCAGCGCTTTGGGCCCATCTGCATCTGCGAGTTCTACGGGGCCACAGAGGGGAACACTGGGTTCATTAACTACACGGGGAAGATTGGAGCGGTGGGAAGGGCCAACTTCATCCATAAGGTGAGGAATGCTACTCTGCCTCTCCCCTACCATGGTGGTCATTTCCCTAGTGCCCATTACCGGTTTCTTCCCCAGCTGGGACAGGTGTGGAGGCTGAGCACAGATGATGAGGGTCTCTCTAGCCATTTGGCCTCTCTTACTGTAGTTCATCAACAACACTGAGATGAAACAGATTCCTGCATCCATTTCCCCCGGGATGTGAGGTTATGTTGATGTTTCGCCCCCACAGGCTGTGAAAAGTGTTGGTGCGTCAGAAAGAGTCCGATTAGGTTAGGCCCTGGGAGGCTTGGGGATTGAAAGTGAAAGGCCTTAAGGACCCCAATCTATTTAGCTTATCAGAAAGAAGACTGAGTGGTGAAGAAGTATCTTCATGGATAGGAGACGCCAGACTCTTTAACCTAGAGGGAAAAGGCAAGACTGGCTGCCTTCTGGAAGAGCTGTTAGCCAAACACGAGTTGTATTGTTCAGGACAGGGACAATCAGGAGAAATTCTCTGGCCTTTGTTATACAGCAGGTCAGATTACAGGCTTGGCTACATTTGAAACACTGCCGCTGTAACGCTTCAGAGTGGACACTCCCTGCAGCAGCGGAGGGGTTCTCCTGCACGCCAGACAGAGAGAACTTTGGTTTTACCCCACTGGCTATCCAGAAGTCACACAAGCAATTCCCTTAGACACTCCAGTTTCCCAGTAGCACCACCAGTGCCACTCATTATGGGGACGAATGGTTATGAAAACCAATACCCCAGTAAAAGAAAAAAGGTTCTCCTGATCCCAAAGGCCCAAGCCCCAGACCCAGGTCAATATACAAATCAGATCTTACCCACAAATCACGCTGTTGCCAATCCCTTAGAATCTAAAATCTAAAGGTTTATTCGTAAAAGGAAAAAGATAAAGATGAGACTAGAATTCGTTAAATGGAATCAATGACATACAGTAATGGTTCAGGCTTGTAGCAGTGATGGAATAAATTGAAGGTTCAAATCAAGTCTCTGGAACATCCCCAGCTGGGATGGGTCATTCAGTCCTTTGTTCAGAGCTTCAGTTTGTAGCAAAGTCCCTCCAGAGGCAAGAAACAGGATTGAAGACAAGATGGAGGAGATGCAGCTGCCTTTTATATTCTTTCTCTTGTGGGTGGAAACCCTTGGTTCTCCTGTGCAAGATCACAGCAAGATGGAGTTTGGAGCCACATGGGCAAGTCACATGTCCATGCATGACTCAGTTCTTTACAGGCCGATGCCATTGTCTACATGTTAGTTTGAACGTTCCCAGGAAAGCTCAGATGTGGATTGACGTCTCCCAAAGTCCACTGTCAGCTAAGTGTTTATTGACTGGGCACTTACTGAGAATAGTCCTTTCTCAAGAAGCTGACCAAATGCTTCACTGAGGCTACTTAGATTCAAAACACATTGATATAGAAGTACATAGCCAATATTCATAACTTCAACTACAAAAATGACACACCCATACAGATAGCATAATTATAATAAGCAAATCATGACCTTTCCATAGATACCTCACACAACAACCTTTGTACAATATTTGCTGAAAATATATAACAGTGGTCGCAACAATGATCTATACGGTCACAGGTTATGTCAGTAACGTCACACCCCCAACGCTGTACATTATTTATTAGATATATTATGGTAGCACTAGGACCCCCAGTTATGGACCTCCTTGTGCTAGGCACTGTACTTATCTATTAGGTGTATTATGGTAGAGCCTAAGAGCCCCAGCCATGGATCCTGGCCCTATTGTGCAAGGCGCTGTACAAACCTAGAACAAAAAGATGCCAAATTATCCTTATTTTCACCTCATCATTTGTCTGATTGGACGGTGAGCTCTTTGGGGGCAGAGATTGTCTCTCACTAAATGTCCAGCACAGTCTTGGTTGGTTCCTCTAACAAAACTGTGCAGCGCAGGCTGCATCCACAGCCCTGCCTGATGGTGATTCAACCTTGGAGCTTTGCAGTCCGGCCCTCGAGAAGGAAGGGACCATGTTCTAGCTCAGCACTGGGGCATGAAAGCGTCATTGCCGGGGCAACTAGCATCCAATAAGATCTCCTTGCGGCACCGAAGAATTGAGAAGGGTCATCTGCTTGGAGAGGGCTTCGAGCACCTCGTTATGCCGGTGATTTCTGCCCCTTTGCTTCTCCCCAAGTGCCAAGGAGTTCAAGGATCTCGGCACAGCTCCATGCTGCGGCACGAGGTGCTGCATGATAGTGAACAATGCTGCTCAATGCTGAGGTGCACAACTCCAGGAGTATCCTGGCTTCACACCAGCATTGGAACAGGCAGGTGACATCCAGGCGATGAGACCCCAGGGCCGGGGAAGGCAGATGGATAAGCAGAGAGGCCGATCCTGGCGAAACGCACAGCAGTGTGGGATAGCGGTGGGCGGACCCTCAAGCTCCTGCCAACGAGCCAGTGCCTTTGTCCATCCTAAATACGCAATGATTTCAATCCACTTACCAAGCGGATTGTATTTTTCCAGCATGGTCCAAACCGTTTTTCAACGCTGCGGGCCAGAGGTTAATTTTGGGGCTACCTCCGTGGCCCTCGTGCAGAACTATAATTCCAGATTCTAGTATCAGATCAGTTTTGAAGGATTTAGCCACTAATAGGGTTCAGAAGTAATAAAATGAAATTAAATAAAAGAATAGCTCACCTCCTCCTGAAAACCCCAGGGAAAAGGTTTTTCTCACACTCGAATCCCAAGGTCGACAACAATAGTTGTAGCGGTAAGTCGGAGACAGCAAGGCATTGTGATTGTCCGTTACTTTCCACCACTCAAGCAGTCTTCCACGCTGTATTCCCCACATCAACTTTCCTGAATTGCAGCCATTGATAGGGAAGGTGGCAGATCCTGATAATGGGCACATGAGGGACGCTGGCGTTATTTTTCCAGTTGATTTCCGTCTTTGTCACCCCGTTGCTTTCCAGATGCTCGCGCCCTTCAAGTTGATCCGGTACAACGTGGAGCAGGATGAACCCGTGCGAGATGAGAGAGGGTGCTGCATCCGAGTCCCCACCGGTAAGAATAACAGGCTGGCCATCGGGAGGCGCTGATGCGGGGAGTGGGCCCCTTGGGGAGGACGCATGGTGCAGCGGTTACAGTTTTAGCCTAAGCTCAGATCCACTGAGCATAAGGGAAACTCGGTGCCTAAATACCATTGAAGATCTGTGCCTCGGTTGCTGTTTTGTGAAATGAAGTTAATAGCCCAACCCTACCGTACAGGGGGAATTGTCAGAATCAGAGCATTAGAAGACTGTGAGACACTCCCGTACTCACAGCAGCCACATAAGTCCCCTAACTAGAGAGTGGAATAATAGTTGATAGCAGAGATGAATGAAAGCCACGGGAGCTGGAGAATCTGCAAGACTCATGCCCCGTTGTTTTCCGAGAGGGGATGGCAAAATCAGTTCAACATCACCAGCCCTGTCCTCGGTTGTTTTAACCCATTTCATGCACACATCGAATAGACAAGGTTTTCACAGATTTCCTGGCGCGTTTGGATTTAATGCGACGTGACATCAAATAGCTAATTCGGTTGAAGTGTCATTTAAGAGAGTCAATCAAATACTTGATACAGCACTATACAGAATACAGAAAGGAAATGTACCTACCAATCTGAGACTGGAGAAACTAGGCATCACGTTTCACTTCACTTTGCTTCTAACTCCCCCAAGTCATGCCTTATATACTGGTTTTGGAGAAAGAAAATCCTTGAAAATCTTTCTCTCTCATGCTCTGATCTGATTTTGAAAATTATCAATTTACCGAATCAATAAGCCAATGACAGCTGTAACTATTGTATCTGTACTGAGACCATCTGTAGCCATAATTCGCTCGTAATGACTCAGACATCAGTCAATACATTACTCAATGCTGTGACATTGATTATAGCACACGTCCGCTGTACCAAATGTGCCCTGTGCGTTTTATCAATTACATGTTGTCATTTATAACCATCCTTCACCAATTACACCATCTCGTCCACTACAACACACATCGAAAGTAACAGGCATGTGGACTAGGTCAGCAAGGTCAGGGGAAAAGCAGATGAGATGGTTAAATACAGTCCTACTTTAAATTACAGACATCCATTAGTCTAAAACAAAACAGTCTTTGGCATTAGAGTTGGTAATATTTAAAAACTAGACACTCCAGCAGAAGTCCTGGAACCTCCCCTGCCCCCCCCCTTTCCCCCCTCCGGCCCCCCCCCCCACCCCCCCTTTTTCCCCCAAACCCCCCCCCCTCCCCCCGGGGCTCCCCCCCAGTCCACTCTTCTTCCTCCCTCTCCCCTGTCGCTCACTGCTTTTCCCCTCCCACTCCCTACTCCCGCCCGGGTCAGGAGAGATTTGCCTGTGGAGCGGAAGCTGGGAGCTGCAGCATTCTGATGCAGGTCAGAGTTGGGGGGAGGGATAGCTCAGTGGTTTGAGCATTGGCTTGCTAAACCCAGGGTTGTGAGCTCAATCCTTGAGGGGGATACTTAGGGATCTGGGGCAAAAATCTGTCTGGAGATTGGTCCTGCTGTGAGCAGGGAGTTAGACTTGATGATCTTCTGAGGTCCCTTCTAACCCATATATTCTATGAAGGTAGGAGGCAGCCAGGGCTGGTACAGATGATGACCCAGTCCCTTCCTGGCTTGCAGTAACTGCACTTTGGGTGTCCAGTCAGTAGATCTGACCAGACACTGTCATGTCCCCTTTTTGACCAGACTTTCCCAACTAAAACTGGGCACCTGGCCACCTTAGAGTTTAGACAGTATTTTGGTTTAACATAGAAAAGATTCTACAATTTTTTGGTCAAAGAATCACAATAGTTAAATAGAGAAGAAGCATACAGTACTAACATAGTCTAGTCTGACCTCGTGCATATCACAGGCCAGAGATCATCACCACCAAGTAATTCCTTCATCAAGCCCAGAACTTCTGATTGAGTTACAGGGCGACATTATCGACAATCATCCAGGGTATGTCTGCACAGCAACTAGACACCCGCTGCTGCTGGCCCGTGGCAGCTGACTCTGCCTTGTGGGGCTCGGGCTGCGGGGAGGTTTCATTGCTGTGAGGAGGGAGGGTCCCAGAGCCCAGGCTCCAAGCCGAGTCCGGAAGTCTACAAAACAATGAAACAGCCTGCAGCCTGAGTCAGCAGTAACGGGCCAGCCGTGGGTGTCTAGTTGCCAATGTAGACATACCCACAATCTTGATTAAGAGACTCCAAAGGTAGAACTAGGCTGCAGGGGTATTCGCAGTACGTGTAGACACACCCTGGCTAGCTTTGATCCAGTGATGCAGAATCCACTTTACATCCCATGGCAAGTTGCTCCTCCTGTGTCCGTTGTTCTTTACACAACAACACAATAGGAAGACAGGAACTTGGCACAGTGGAGTTCCCACACTATGTTGTTGTCAAGCTGTACACAATCATGCTAGGCCTAGCTATTCCCACACGGCCACAGAACACAGCGAGTGCTGTCCCGGAGCCACAGGACCAAGGCTACATCCCAGCTTTTAAACAGTCCCTTTGTGGAACCCCTCAGTGCTCCAGGGTAGCTTCTTCCGTCAGGAGCGGGGAAGAGGGGAAAAGTCTCTCAGCTGGAGTCTACGCACCTCAGCAAGTATTTGCAGTGACACCAGGTGGCGTTTCCAAAACAGTTGGGTTTGTTGGCGAACAGGAACTCAGCCTCGGGAAGTCCTTGGCTCAGCAGAGGGAGATAACGGTTAAGACATTGTCCCTCTGGCCAAGCCAATGCAAATCACCGGCCAAGCTTCTATGGGCTCCATTCCAGGCGCTGCCCTCACCGCTCAGCCTCTCCCAAAAGCCGACTCCTTCTCCCCGGCATGCCACTGGTCCTTTGTTCTCGAGCTAGGGCTTCTGCTCAGCTTCCCTGCTGAGGTGTGTGTGGGGGGTGGGAACCCACCTCCCTCTGGGCCATTGGTTTCCTTAAGGGTCCCGTTCATTGCATCCCGGGCAGTGAGGGGGTCACACACACCTTACATCTCCTGCGTCGTCCCAATAGCACCCTTTTGCCCTTCCAGAGAGCAGTGCAAAACAGAGGGGAAACTGAGGCATACATGGGCATCACAAAAACATGACTGAAAATTGCCACTTTATCATGAGTGCCCCTAGTGGGCCCAGCCCTATATTCGCTACGCTGCCAGTGGTTAATTACTCTTGCTTCAGACTTTATACCTGGTTCTAGCCTGAATTTGTCTGGGTTCAGTTTCCAGACATTGGATTTCATTCTGCCTGTGTCCACTCAGTCAAATTTCCCAGCTAATGGGCAGGATAGAAGATCTAGCAAAGATCCTTTGGTCCCCATTACTTGTAGTATCTGACCACCTCATGGGCTTTAATGCATTTATCCAAACGCACCCCTGTGAGGTAGGGAAGTCTTATTAGGGTGATCATATTTCCCCAAGGGAAAACGGGACACCGTGTGGGGCTAGCCCGAGCCCTCCTGCTCCCCGGTGTGGGGCTGGCCCAAGCCGCTCGTCCGAGCTCTCCCCCACAGGGCTAACCCGAGACCCTCTCCAAAGGCTGGAGAGAGTGGGGCTGACCCAAGCCACACGCCCCCTCGCGCATTTCTCCATACCCCACTTTTGCCAAAAAAGTCAGGACGGCCGGGACCAGGCTTAAAAAAGAGACTGTCCCAACCAAAATGGGTCATATGGTCACCCTAAGTATTATCCCCATTGTAGAGACGGGGGATTAAGATACAGAGAGCAAGTGTAAAATTTAGGAGTCTAAATCCCATTCTCAATAGCGACCTAGGAACTTTGGAGCCTAATTCTCATTGAAATTCAATGGGGCCAATACTATAACGGGGTTCAAAAGGGAGCTAGATAGATTCATGGAGGATAGGTCCATCAATGGCTATTAGCCAGGATGGGCAGGGATGGTGTCCCTAACCTCTGTTTGCCAGAAGCTGGGATTGGGTGACAGAGGATGGATCACTTGATGATTGACTGTTCTGTTCATTCCCTCTGGGGCACCTGCCATTGGCCACTGTCAGAGGATGGGATGCTGGGCTTGATGGACCTTTGGTCTGACCCAGTCTGGCCGTTCTTATGTTCTTATAGGGGCCTGTTTACACTTGGAAATTAATGTGGTTTAAGATAGGGCGTGCATTTAAAGTGCAATGGATATTCTTGAATAACGCCATGTGGGGACGCTCTGATTTTGGCGCAAGAATGGCGTGTTCCTGAGGAGCTTAACCCCTTTTCAAACCCACCACTTGTGACCTTTCTGAGGTCACTCAGACAGGTGAGGGGTTCTGTCTCCACCTGCCGTGTAACTTTGGGAACCTTAGTGCTGTGCTGCTGTGGCTCAAAGCCCTGACACCAGTCGCTGGCCCACAAGCCAAAGATCTGCCCCTGGCTTCCACCAGCCATGTTACTCCTTTCAAGGTGACACCAACATCCCTTCTGGGCCTGCGTGTCCCCAAATCCTTCCAACCCAAGTTCTTAACTTCCAGCTGCTCGGTGCGCCACCCCCAGAGGAGTGAAACCAGCCCCCAGCTACCAGTTCACTTTGGCACACATGCCAGGGCGTGCACACCGGAGCCAGGCTCGGGGTGAAAATAAATGAAAGGTTTATTTGATAGAAAAAATCCCAGACTCTGAGAAGAAACAGCAAAGGGGACGCCAACACACACACACACACACACACACGTTATGTTACCCCGGAATTTGACCTTCCTGCATGTACCCCAGAACTTGACTATTCTGCAGTCGGCCATTCTGTATGTGCGGCCACTGCCGGCTGAAAACCAAACATCACATAGCTAGGAAAAATCTTTGACCTTTGTGAGACAAGGTCAGACAGCTGCAGACTTGCAGTTTGCTAATCAGAATGGGAAGATGGGAGAGAAAGTTCTGGAAGAGAGTGAGTGAATAGCGGCCTTGGTTTTAGGTGCCCCTGACATATTGTTGTTATGGCTAGAACTGTTTTGAGATAATGAGGAGAAATGCTGACTCAGTAGAGGTTATTCTGCAGACCCACTAGGAGTCACTGTAGAGTTAGAGTTAGCCATAAAAGATTTGGTAAAAATAAATACCTCAGATCAGTCTGAGGGAGCTTTTCTCCAGGCAGTGAGCTAACATCTAAACTCCCCATCAGCTGGAGACAGAGAGTTGGTGGGGTAACTCGCATGACTGGAGTACTGTCATGGATAGGTATAAACTGTTCAGGAAGGACAGGCAGGGGAGAAAAGGTGGAGGGGTTGCAATGTATGTAAGAGAGCAGTATGATTGCTCAGAGCTTTGGTATGAAACTGGAGAAAAGCCTGTTGAGAGTCTTTGGGTTAAGTTTAGAAGCAAGAGCAACAAGAGTGATGTCGTGGTGGGCGTCTGCTATAGACAACTGAACCCGGAGCATGAGGTAGACGAGGCTTTCTTCGGACAATTAACTGAAGTTTCCAGAACATGGACCCTGGTTCTAACAGGGGACTTCAATCACCTTGACATCTGCTGGGAGAGTAATACAACAATGCACAGTCAATCCAGGAAGATTTTGGAGAGCGTTGGGGACAACTTCCTGGTGCAAGTGCTGGAGGAACCAACCAGGGGTCATTTTCCTCTTGACCTGCTGCTAACATACAGGGAAGAATTGGTAGGGGAAGTAGAAGTGGGTGGCAACCTGGGCAGCAGTGACCATGAGATAGTTGAGTTCAGGATGCTCACAAAAGGAAGAAAGGAGAGTAGCAAAATACAGACCCTGGACTTCAGAAAAGCAGACTTTGACTCACTTAGGGAACTGATGGGCAGGATCCCCTGGGAGGCTAATATGAGGGGGAAAGGAGTCCAGGAGAGCTGGCTGTATTTTAAAGAAGCCTTATTGAGGGCGCAGGAACAAACCATCCCAATGTGCAGAAAGAATAGTAAATATGGCAGGCGACCAGCTTGGCTTAACAGAGAAATCTTCGATGAGCTTAAACACAAAAAGGAAGCTTACAAGAAGTGGAAACTTGGTCAGGAGGAGGAGCATAAAAATATTGCTAGAGCATGCAGGGGTGTAATCAGGAAGGCCAAAGCACAATTGGAGTTGCAGCTAGCAAGGGATGTGAAGGGTAACAAGAAGGGTTTCTACAGGTATGGTAGCAACAAGAAAAAGGTCAGGGAAAGTGTGGGACCCTTACTGAATGGGGGATGCAACATAGTGACAGATGACATGGAAAAAGCTGAAGTACTCAATGCTTTTTTGCCTTGGTCTTCACAGACAAGGTCAGCTCCCACACTGCTGTCCTGGGCAACACAGTATGGGGAGGAGGTTTGCAGCCCTCAGTGGTGAAAGAACAGGTTAAGGACTGTTTAGAAAAGCTGGACATGCACAAGTCCATGGGTCTGGATCTAATGCATCTGAAGGTGCTGAGGGAATTGGCTGATGTGATTGCAGAGCCATTGGCCATTATCTTTGAAAACTCGTGGTGATCGGGGAAGGTCCCAGATGATTGGAAAAAGGCAAATATAGTGCTCATCTTTAAAAAAGGGAAGAAGGAGAACCCGGGGAACTATAGACTGGTCAGCCTCACCTCAGTCCCTGGAAAAATCTTGGAGCAGGTCCTCAAAGAGTCCATTTTGAAGCACTTGGAGGAGAGAAAGGTGATCAGGAACAGTCAACATGGATTCACCAGGGGCAAGTCATGCCTGACCAACCTGATTGCTTTCTATGATGAGATAACTGGCTCTGTGGATATGGGGAAAGCGGTGGACGTGATATATCTAGACTTTAGCAAAGCTTTTGATACGGTCTCCCACAGTATTCTTGCCTGCAAATTAAAAAAGTATGGCTTGAATGAATGGACTATAAGGTGGATAGAAAGCTGGCTAGATTGTCGGGCTCAATGGGTAGTGATCAATGCCTCTATGTCTAGTTGGCAGCCGGTATCTAGCAGAGTTTCCCAGGGGTCGGTCCTGGGGCTGGTTTTGTTCAACATCTTTATTAATGATCTGGAGGATGGGATGAATTGCACCCTCAGCAAGTTTGCGGATGACACTAAGCTCGGAGGAGAGGTAGATACGCTGGAGGGTAGGGATAGGGTCCAGAGTGACCTAGAGAAATTGGAGGATTGGGCCAAAAGAAATCTGATGAGGTTCAACAAGGACAAGTGCAGAGTCCTGCACTTAGGATGGAAGAATCCCATGCACTGCTACAGGGTGGGGACCGACTGGCTAAGCAGAAGTTCTGCAGAAAAGGACCTGGGGATTACAGTGGATGAAAAGCTGGATATGAGTCAACAGTGTGCCTTTGTTGCCAAGAAGGCTAACGGCATATTGGGCTGTATTAGTAGGAGCATTGCCAGCAGATCATGGGAAGTGATTATTCCCCTCTATTCAGCACTGGTGAGGACACATCTGGAGTATTGCATCCAGTTTTGGGCCCCCCACTACAGAAAGGATGTGGACAAATTGGAGAGTCCAGTGGAGGACAATGAAAATGATCAGGGGGCTGGGGCACATGACTTACAAGAAGAGGCTGAGGGAACTGGGCTTATTTAGTCTGCAGAAGAGAAGAGTGAGTGGGGATTTGATAGCAGCCTTCAACTACCTGAGGATGGAGCTCGGCTGTTCTCAGTGGTGGCAGATGACAGAACCAGGAGTAATGGTCTCAAGTTGCAGTGGGGGAGGTCTAGGTTGGATATTAGGAAACACTATTTCACTAGGAGGGTGGTGAAGCACTGGAATGGGTTACCTACGGAGATGGTGGAATCTCCATCATTAGAGGTTTTTAAGGTCAGGCTTGACAAAACCCTGGCTGGGGTGATTTAGTTGGGGATTGGTCCTGCTTCGAGCAGGGGGTTGGACTATCTGACCTCCTGAGGTCTCTTCTAATCCTAATCTTCTATGATTCTTTGATTCTATGGAGGGAAAGAGGGCCCCTTAGAAGTCCAGATGGTGATTACTCAAAACCATATCAGACTGTGAGTAACTATATCTGGGATGTCCTAAACCTATTGCCTATGTGTGTGTGTGTGTGTGCTTAATAGCTAATAAATAGTAGTTTTAGATAAGAGCATGCTCGCTTCTTTCAATCATTTATCCGATGGAAATTGCTGTGTCCCCACTGATTTGTTCCTGACACTTCCTGGAGTGAGACAGTTGAGTTACCCCTGGGAGACTCCGGGTAACAGTTACCCAAAAATTAAACATCAGGATGCACCTTCTGGCTTTATGCCTCTATATTAGCTAAATGCTCTTTTCTAGCAGATGTTACCTATTGCCTCTGAACGGGTTCCCAGCGTACCCCCGTCATCTTTGAGGAGATCCAGTGTTTCACGGACAGTTTCCCGCTTAGGCTGCCCCCCAGTTTCTGGATAAAAAAACCTCAGGCACAAGCTTTTCCCCCCTTTTTGTTTCTTTTTCCTGGCATGATGACTCACGTTTATTTAGAGTGGGTGAAACTTTCTTAGGCCGGGCCTACACTAAAAAAGTTAGGATGACCCAGCTACATAGGTCAGGGGTGTGAAAAAGCCACTCCCCTTGAGCGACATAGTTAAACCGGTGTAGACAGTGGTGTAGACCCTTCCATCAAGCTAGATACCTCCTCTCATGGAGGTGGATTACCTACGCCAATTGGAGGACCCTGAAAACTGGCCGGGATGGGATGGGCTACGTAGGGGGATATCCATCGGGATTCTCATTCTCCCTTCCAGGTGAGGCAGGGCTGCTGGTGGTGAAGATAACGAAGAGCACCCCATTCAACGGCTACGCGGGCGACCGCCAGAAGTCGGAGAAGAAGATCCTGAGGAATGTGATGAAGAAAGGAGACCTCTACTTCAACAGCGGAGACCTCCTCATGATGGACCACGAGGGCTTCATATATTTCCAGGACCGAGTGGGAGACACGTTCCGGTAGGTTCTGGGGCAAGCCATTACCCTCCTTTGTCCCAGCTGCTGTCCCCTCCCTGGTGGGATGAACTGAGGAGCCCGATGCTGGTAGCACCTATAAAACCCTACAAGGGACTGGGACCCTATTGTGTGATGTGCTGTACACACAGGCATAACAATAACCAATTCTCACAGAGCAATTTACAACGGTGATAAGGCTCGTTGTCTCCATTTTATAGATGGGGAAACTGAGGCACAGAACGGGGCTCTGACAGGCCCAAGGTCACCCAGCAAGAGACCTGGGAACAAAACCTAGGTCGTCTCAGTCCCGGTAGGGTGCCACATTCACTAGGCCATGCTGCCTCCCCTCTGCTACAAAAAGATGGTCCAGGAGTCAAAGAATTTACCGTCTAGGTCTGGCTGGGTTTTCAAAGGAGCCTAACTCAGATTGCTCTTGTGTGCCTAAATCCCATAGGCCAATGCAAGCAGGAGGTGGATGCATCAGCCATAGAAGATAAAACAAAGTCCAGGGGAAAAACTGTCGAAAGCACCCAAGTAACTTAGGCGTGACTTGTGTGTGTGCACAGCAAAAATAAATAAATCAATATTTGAATAAATAAATAAAATACACACCCTGTGGCACTGAGTTTAGAGCTCAGATCAACTGGTTTGGGCTTGCAGAGCTAACACTGCCGGGCGAAAAATAGCAGTGTAGATATTCGGGCTCGGGCTGGAATCCAGGCTCTGAAACCCTCGCCTCTCACCCCATTCCAGCTGAGCACAAGTATCTACGTGGCTATGTTTAGCCCCCTGAAACCGAATCAGTTGACCTGGGCTTTGAAACTTGCTGCTGTGGGTCTCTTTGTGCTTGTGTAGACATACCCTAAGTGTTATTTTGAAAAGCAACTTAGGGCTTGTCTACAGCACATGCTTTACTGGTATCGCTAGGACAGCAGAGCTCCCTGGTGGAGACACAGCGTATGCCGACAGAAGGCGTTAAACCATAGTGAGGCCTGGCAGAATTCAATTATTATTTTTTTATAATGTCAACGGATGTTAGAGATGTGTCTTTTAAAGCCTTTTTTTTTTAGATGTTTATCCATGTACATTTTCACAGCTGAACAAAATCCTGCAGGGGGGAGGGTCAGACAATTATTTAGTGTCAGTAGATGTTGAGGTTCAAAAAGGTAAAATCGTTATAAACCACTAAAAAACAAATGACCAACATCGCATGTCAAAATCTACATGTAAATCTCCTTAAATCAACAAATAATGCCTGGTTTTATTGTTCATCCATTTCAAAAGGCTACATCACTGGATTGTGATTCTAAGAAGCAGCATTATTCTTAATTTGCCGATCTGTACATTTAGATGATTATCGATGGAAATATTTTTTCGTTGGTTTGTGTGTGTATGTGTGTTTTTTCATCCGTTTGTGTACCAACATTTACCTTCTAAGCCTAGAAGAGGCTAGTCTAGATGATCACAAAGGCACCTTCTGGCCTTGAAATCTATTGATCAATGTGGGTGGATGGATGGATGGATGGATGGATGGAAAAATAGATTCCTCTGTTCTCTATCTTCAGCTGGAAAGGAGAGAACGTTGCCACGACGGAGGTGGAGACGACGCTGGTGGCAGTGCAGTTCATTCAGGAAGTCAACGTCTACGGGGTGCCGGTCCCAGGTGCGTACCCAGCAGCAGGACATATCATGTCACTTTGACACTGTGGCTCACCCCAAGAGCGTCCATCCTGAGGCGGTTTTTAAAAGCCATTGCATAGCGTGTCTGTGTCGGGGTCTGAGTCTTTCTTTGCGCGGGGAGGGACCCTGGGATTGAAGAAAGCCGTGCAAAGCATGGAGGAATAGTTCTCTCCACTGCAGAAATCGCTGTGTTATTCAGGAGGTGAGGCTTGATGCTCAGAGCGGCCTGAAAAATCTACGGATCCTTCCATGAACAATCTATGCCCAGGCCTCAGCCTATGATCATTAGAGCTGTGCAAATAGTGGAGATTTTAGTTCACTGGCAGTTCTGAAAAATACAATAAAAAAATTGTTTCTGGTCCAACCCAATGATCTGAGGTCTGGAAAATCAGCCTTATAGTGAGAGACTAAAACAACTCCGTCTGCTGAGTTTATCCAAGAGATGCGGTGCCATGAGCAAAGCCTACAACTTCCTACATGATATGCTCTTTCACCTAGCACCACAAGGCTCCACCGATGGCTGGACACTAGACAAACTCAGGCGAGTGATAAGATGCAAATGTTTAAGCGTGAAGGGAATTTGCCCGTGGAGCAACTGGTCTAGGGACGTGGTCAAGCCGCCATCACTTGAAGTCTAAGTGTCTCTTTCTAAAGTACCTGCCAAGTATCAGGGGGTAGCCGTGTTAGTCTGTATCTACAAAAACAACAAGGAGTCTGGTGGCACCTTAAAGACTAACAGATTTATTTGGGCATAAGCTTTCGTGAGTAAAAACCTCACTTCTTCGGATGCATAGAGTGAAAGTTACAGATGCAGGCATTATATACTGACACATGGAGAGCAGGGAGTTACTTTGCAAGTGGAGAACCAGTGTTGACAGGGCCAATTCAATCAGGGTGGATGTAGTCCACTCCCAATAATAGATGAGGAGGTGTCAATTCCAGGAGAGGAAAAGCTGCTTCTGTAATGAGCCAGCCACTCCCAGTCCCTATTCAAGCCCAGATTAATGGTGTTGAATTTGCAAATGAATTTTAGTTCTGCTGTTTCTCTTTGAAGTCTGTTTCTGAAGTTTTTTTGTTCAATGATAGTGACTTTTAAATCTGTAATAGAATGACCAGGGAGATTGAAGTGTTCACTTACTGGCTTTTGTATGTTACCATTCCTGATGTCCGATTTGTGTCCATTTATTCTTTTGCGGAGGGACTGTCCGGTTTGGCCAATGTACATGACAGAGGAGCATTGCTGGCACATGATGGCATATATGACATTAGTGGATGTGCAGGTGAATGAGCCCCTGATAGTGTGGCTGATGTGGTTGGGTCCTCTGATGCTGTTGCCAGAGTAGATATGGGGACAGAGTAGGCAACGAGGTTTGCTACAGGGATAGGTTCCTGGGTTGGTGTTTCTGTGGTGTGGTGTGTAGTTGCTGGTGAGTATTTGCTTCAGGTTGGGGGGTTGTCTGTAAGCGAGGACTGGCCTGCCTCCCAAGGTCTGTGAGAGTGAG
>NC_048311.1:41428966-41482796 GCF_013100865.1 Trachemys scripta elegans | reverse complement strand
TCCCAGTCCCTATTCAAGCCCAGATTAATGGTGTTGAATTTGCAAATGAATTTTAGTTCTGCTGTTTCTCTTTGAAGTCTGTTTCTGAAGTTTTTTTGTTCAATGATAGTGACTTTTAAATCTGTAATAGAATGACCAGGGAGATTGAAGTGTTCACTTACTGGCTTTTGTATGTTACCATTCCTGATGTCCGATTTGTGTCCATTTATTCTTTTGCGGAGGGACTGTCCGGTTTGGCCAATGTACATGACAGAGGAGCATTGCTGGCACATGATGGCATATATGACATTAGTGGATGTGCAGGTGAATGAGCCCCTGATAGTGTGGCTGATGTGGTTGGGTCCTCTGATGCTGTTGCCAGAGTAGATATGGGGACAGAGTAGGCAACGAGGTTTGCTACAGGGATAGGTTCCTGGGTTGGTGTTTCTGTGGTGTGGTGTGTAGTTGCTGGTGAGTATTTGCTTCAGGTTGGGGGGTTGTCTGTAAGCGAGGACTGGCCTGCCTCCCAAGGTCTGTGAGAGTGAGTGATCATTTTCCAGGATAGGTTGTAGATCGTGGATAATGCTCTGAAGAGGTTTTAGCTGGGGGCTGTATGTGATGGCCAGTAGTGTTCTGTTATTGTCCTTGTTGGGCCTGTCCTGTAGTAGGTGATTTCTGGGTACCCATCTTGCTCTGTCAATCTGTTTCCTCACTTCCCCAGGTGGGTATTGTAGTTTTACGAATGCTTGATAAAGATCTTGTAGGTGTTTGTCTCTGTCTGAGGGGTTGGAGCAAATTCGGATGTGTCTTAGGGCTTGCCTGTAGATAATGGATCGTGTGATGTGTCTTGGATGGAAGCTGGAGGCATGTAGGTACGTATAGCGGTCAGTAGGTTTCCGGTATAGGGTGGTGTTTATGTGACCATCACTTATTTGTACTGTAGTGTCCAGGAAGTGGATCTCTTGTGTGGACTGGTCCAGGCTGAGGTTGATGGTGGGGTGGAAATTGTTGAAGTCCAGGTGGAATTCTTCAAGGGCCTCCTTTCCGTGGGTCCATATGATGAAGATGTCATCAATGTAGCGCAAGTAGAGGAGGGGCACTAGGGGACGAGAGCTGAGGAAGCGTTGTTCTAAGTCAGCCATAAAAATGTTGGCATACTGTGGGGCCATGCGGGTACCCATAGCAGTGCCACTGACTTGAAGGTATAAGTTGTCCCCAAATCTGAAGTGGTTGTGGGTGAGGACAAAGTCACAAAGCTCAGCCACCAGGCTTGCTGTGGCCTCATCAGGGATACTGTTCCTGACAGCTTGTAGTCCATCCTCATGTGGAATATTGGTATAAAGTGCTTCTACATCCATGGTGGCCAGGATGGTGTTTTCAGGAAGAACATCAATGCACTGTAGTTTCCTCAGGAAGTCGGTGGTGTCTCGAAGATAGCTGGGAGTGCTGGTAGCATAGGGTCTGAGGAGAGAGTCCAAATAGCCAAATAATCCTGCTGTAAGAGTGCCAATGCCTGAGATGATGGGGCGTCCAGGGTTTCCGGGTTTATGGATCTTGGGTAGCAGATAGAATATCCCTGCTCGGGGTTCTGGGGGGATGTCCATGTAGATTTGTTCCCATACTGTAGCCGGGAATTTCTTGAGCAGATGGTGTAGTTTCTTTTGGTATTCCTCAGTGGGATCAGAGGATAGTGGCCTGTAGAATGTGGTCTTGGAGAGTTGCCTGGCAGCCTCCTGTTCATAATCTGACCTGTTCATTATGACTTCAGCACCTCCTTTGTCAGCCCCTTTGATGATAATGTCAGAGTTGTTTCTGAGGCTGTGGATGGCATTGCATTCTGTACGGCTGAGGTTATGGGACAAGTGATGTTGTTTGTCCACAATTTCAGCCTGTGCACATCTGCGGAAGCACTCTATGTAGAGGTCCAGTCTGTCATTTCGACCGTCAGGAGGAGTCCACGCAGAGTTCTGCTGTAACTTAAAGAGAAGTTGTGGTCTAGTGGTTAGGATTTGGTGCTCTCACTGCTATGGCCTGGGTTCAATTCCTAGTCAGGGAAGTAAGCATTTTAGAGGGGAGGGATAGCTCAGTGGTTTGAGTATTGGCCTGCTAAACCCAGGCTTGTGAGTTGAATCCTTAAGAGGGCCATTTAGGGAACTGGGGTAAAAATCTGTCTGGGAATTGGTCCTGCTTTGAGCAAGGGGTTGGACTAGCTGAGGTCCCTGCCAACCCTGCTATTCTATGGTGGGTAAAATTCTCTGACCCATGTTTCTCAGGAGATCAGACTAGATAGTTATAATTTTCATTTTGAGCTTAAAATCTATCACCCGGCCTCACCTAGGCTAGGATATCCAGGCGTTATGTTAGCACCTCATAGGGTATGTCTACACTGCCCAGCTAACCTGGGCTCCCGCCCTGGTTTTAGCTCAAAAGTCTCTCCAGTTCACACAGAAAAAATCTCTGGCCTGGGTCCGGAAGTGCTTTCAGTCTGGGCTCACTGACCCAGCTGCAGGGTCGGGTTAGAACCCGGGCTCTGCTTTCACTCGGGTTGGAACCTGCCTGCTTTCCAGTGAGGCTAAATCACTTGAATATGGATAGTCCTCCAATGCCCTTCCCACAATTCCCCCCAAAGGACAGACGAGCTTTCCTGCCACTGATGCTATAGATTGGGAAAGAAGCCTAGAGCGTCCGAGCGCAAAGAACCATGGGCTGTGCCCCCAGACACAGACATGAGTGAGTGCAGAGACAGTAAGTCAGGTAGGGCTTTGCAGTAGAGAGGCTCTCACCCAGGTGCTCAGACCCAGGATAACTGGGCAGTGTAGACAGAGCCAAAGTTAACCTGTGCCAGCTAATGCCTGCTTCACATAACACCTTAAAACACCTAAGCTAGACAAAGCCCGACGCTTTGTGTGTGTGCTTCAGGACACGAAGGCAAGATTGGAATGGCAGCAATACGACTGAAGGAGGGGATGGATTTTGATGGTGAAAAACTCTACACACACGCCAAGGATTTCTTGCCAAACTACGCCATTCCTCGCTTTGTCCGCCTGCAGGTAAGAGATCCTTTTGGCTGGGCCTTTAAGCCTCGGGGGTGGGTGAGGGGGCTGGAGGACCCTGACTTGGTTGGTAAATTGTAGGGGCAAAGGCTTGATCACACTTTATGGAATATAGTCAAGAGGCCAAATAACCAATGTCAGTCAGGTTTATTGCCACAGTACAAGGAAAAGGTTCGGTGTGATACCAATCTCCGGAAAACCATCTCATGCAGCATTGTTAGAACCTGAACATAAGAACAGCCACACTGGGTCAGACCAATGGTCCATCTAGCCCAATATCCTGTCTTCCCACAGTGGCCAATGCCAGATGCTTCAGAGGGAATGAACAGAACAGGGCAATTTATCGAGGGATCCATCCCCTCTTACATTCACCTTACACAGAAATTGTGTTCCCGAGTTACCCCCGTAAAGCTGTCTTTGTATACCCTACCTGTTTACAAGTAAAAGGTACTGATGTGTACATCATCTGAGACTAGATTTAACCAATCAGCTCTCTATCTAGGTAACCTGGTCCAGCACTGGCAGAACTTCTTCTGTTGCATCTCCACTCGGGAGCTCTGCTGGCATAGCTATACCAGCCAGTGCTCGGAGTAATGCTATTCCCCTCCTCCAATGGGGGATGACCAGGGACAAAGCTAAAATTCTAGAGCTAAAATCATCAGCCTCTGCCTCTTTGAGCTAAAGGAGCGACTCCACTAGCAGGCAGCTGCAGTAGACTCTTATCCTCTTATGTGGCATAGAGTGAGCCAGCTCCTGCAGCACTTTGTATGTTTTGTTACACAGGACGCTCTGGAGGTCACGGGGACGTTCAAGCAGTGCAAAGGGCAGCTGGTGAAGGAGGGGTTCAATCCAGCTCTCATCAAGGACCCCCTGTTCTTCCTGGATGAATCGGAGAAACGTTTTGTGCCCATGAGCCCTCAGATCTACAGCTCCATCCTGGAAATGAAACTGAAACTCTAAGAGTCTCGCTGCTGCCTTCTGTAACTAATGTGTTAACGGTCCTGGCAATGAAGCCAGGATGCCCCCAATTTGGGTTTCTCAGGCTCCATCCAAGGAGGGGTAATTGCCTCCAGTTCTGTTCTAATCTGGTGATAATCTCGTGATTTTGTAATGATGGCTTTGTGCATGTTCTGCTCTCCGAGAATCTTGCAGAAAACATAGGGGTTTTTTTCGCAGGAGGAAGGGGAGGTTCTTTAAACGTGAATTTCACCCTTGAAACGTCTCACCCTCTGTTGTAGCTCATATTGAACTCTGTGATGTGGAAAAGATTTGTGATTATAGAAGTGAGAATTTTTTTTTTTGGTGGATAGTAAATCCCCCCCTCCCCCCAAATGCATTTTTCGGGGCCCTGAAACTATTTGCAAATTCCGGTCAAGCTCATAGAAAGATAGGGCAGGAAGGAACCTCAAGAGGTCATCAAGTCCAGCCCTCCACGCTGAGGTAGGACCAAGTAACCCTAGATCATCCCTGAAAGTTGTTTGTCCAACCTGCTCTGAAAAACCTCCAATGACAGGAATTCTACAACCTGTTCTACAGCTTAACTACCCTTATAGTTAGAAAGTTTTTCCTAATAACTAACCTAAACCTCCCTTGCTGCAGAGTAAGCCCATTAGTTCTTGTCCTACCTTCAGTGGACAGGCAGAATAATCGATCACCATCTTCTTTATAACAGTCCTTAGCATATTTGAAGACTGTTATCAGGTCCCCCCTTCAGGCTTCCTTTCTCAAGACTACACATGCCCAATTTTTTCAACCTGTCCTCCTAGGTCAGGTGTTCTAAACCTTTAAACATTTTTGTTCCTCTCCTCGGGACTCTCTCCGATTTGTCCACCAATTCAGTGAATAGTTTTGGCCATAAAAATCCCCCCAAAACCAAAATTTCGGAATGGTCAAAACGGTTCATTTTGAGCTGTGCCGCTCGGAGGACCTTTCCCAGACCTGAAGAAGCGTTCCATGTGGCTCGAAAGCGCGTCTCTCTCACCAGCAGAAGTTGGTCCAATAAAAGATATTACCTCACCCATCTGGTCTCTTCATTTGGAATCGATAGTTAATGTCATTTTGAATTCATTTGAAATGTTCTGTTTGACGACCGGAATGGAGTTTTTGGACGTTCGTTTCAATGAGCCAAAAAACATCAGTTTCGGTTTGAACCAAATCCAGTTTTGTTTTGTTTATTTTCAATTTTCTGGTTTGGACACCTGTCAGGAGTAAGAGCCCACAGCTAGTCTGGTTACCTGCTAGCTTAACCACCTCACAGTAATGATGCATCTGGCTGTCAATTTAGCCACCGGATTGACCCCGCTGGGCTTCCCTCCAAGCCCTTTCCCCTCGGCTTCCCAAGAATTCAGTTCAACCCCAGATTTCGTTACTCATGTACCTTTATGCAACATACAACGAAGCAGTTCTGAGTTGATCAGACTGACGCTCAGTGGTCCAAAGTGATGCAGAAGCCCTCTTCCTTTATATGCATTTGCTCATACATTGCATTGGGTACGTCACAGCAGAGGTTCTCAACCTTTTTCTTTCTGAGCCCCCCCCCCCCCAACATGCTATACCAACTCCATGGCCCGTCTGTGCCACAAGAACTGGTTTTCTGCATATAAAAGCCAGGGCTGGCGTTAGGGGGTAGCAAGCCAGGTGATTGTCTGGGGGCCCCAATGAAGCTACATTGCTCAGGCTTCAGCTTTCTGCCCTGGGCCCCTGATTGAGAACTACTGCGTTACATCACAGGCCATTACTTTGTTGGGACCAGTCCCCATACAGTAGGGGTGGGCAAACTACGGCCGTGGGCCGGATCCGGCCCGTCAGGGCTTTGGGTCCGGCCTGCGGGATTGCCCCATGTGGTGCCACAAGCCCCGCGCCACTCTCAGAAGCGGCCGGCACCACGTCCCTGGGGCCCAGGGGGAGGCGGGGCAGAGGCCTCCGTGTGCTGCCCTCGCCTCCAGGCACCGCCTCCGCAGCTCCCATTGGCCGGGAACGGGGAACCGTGGCCAATGGGAGCTTCAGGGGAGGTACCTGGAGGCATGGCAAGGGCAGCATGCGGAGCCCTGTGCCCCCCCCCACTCCCCCAGAGGCCGTGGAGGGATGTGGTGAGCGGCGTGGCATGGCGTTGGGCCAGGGCAGGCATGCAAAGAGCCTGCCCTGGCCCCGGTGCACACCGCTGCCACCCCGGAGCCACTTTAGGTAAGCAGCGCCAGGCCAGAGCCTAAACTCCTCCTGCACTCCGCCCCCCAGCTCCGTGCCCTAAGCCCCCTGCCTGTAACTCACACCCCTCCTGCACTCCAACCCCCTGCCCTGAGCCACCCGCCGCACCCCACACCCCTACTGCACCCCAACCCCCTGCCCTGAGCCCCAGCCGCACCCCACACCCCAACTCCCTTCCCTGAGCCCCCTGTTGCACCCCTTACCCCTCCTGCACCCCAACCCCCTGCCCTGAGCTCCCTCCTGCAGTCCGCACCCCTCCTGCACCCCTGCCCTGAGTCCCCACCCACACCCCGCACTCCCTCCCGCACCCCAACCCCCTGCCCCAGCCCTCTATACAATTTCCTGGATGTGGCCCTCTGCCGAAAAAGTTTGCCCATCCCTGCCATACAGTGTGCTCTGTCTACACATTACTTACGCTTTACCTCATCTTACGTTCCGTGTGTATGCAGTCCAGTGTTATCTTGTCCATTGTAAACTGTCCCCCTTCTCTTAGCTAATACACACATCCTATCTCCAACCTGCTGAGCCATTTACCTCCCCAGTCATGCTTTCTGAGAAATGTGGCCTCACCCTTATCTAGTTTCTCACCTCAAGCCAGGCCTACAGGCTCGACTGCCCGATAGGCTGAGGGGATCAGCAGACCTGCTCCTAAGCCCAGCTGCAGGGCTCCTTCTGTGCAAAGCTTCCGCCCACTTTCGCTTTTTTAAAAGGATGCCCAAGCCTGGTTAAGGGGAAAAGGTCTTAAGTATTTCCTTTCTACCTTGGGTAAGTAAATGGAGGACTTCATTTCAAAGAGCCGGATCTTGGGGCCATTTCTCTGAGCGTGAGTCCCTTCTCAGGGCTTGTTAAGATGAATTAACTACAGGGGAAGTTGGCCTGCATAAATTAAAGCACAGTAATCCCCCGGGTGGACACTCTCATTCCGAAATAGATTTAGGGTTTGTCTACACTACAGAGCCTTGGCCGGTATAGCTATGCCAGCAGAGACCCCTAGTGGAAACTGGAGAGGGTGCAGAGAGGGAGGCATCCGGCCCTTCAGATGTTTTAATCTGGCCTTTGAGCTTCTGCCAGGAAGTGGGGTCTGGGGCTTGCCCCACTCCGCGCGGCTCCCAGAAGCAGCAGCATGTCCCCCCTCTGGCTCCTACAGATAGGATCAGCCAGGGGGCTCTGCACACTGCCCCTGCCCCAAGCGCCGCCCCTGCAGCTCCCATTGGCTGTGGACAGGTCAGCACGCAGAGCCGCCTGACTGCACATCCGCATAGGAGGCAGAGGTGGGATGGGCCACTGCTTCTGGGAGCTGCTTGAGGTAAGCACCACTCAGAGCCTGCACCCCTGACCCCCTTCCATGCCCCAAACCCCTGCCCCAGCCCTGATCCCCCTCCTGCTCTCCGAACCCCTCAGTCCCAGCCCGGAGCACCCTCCTGCACCCCTGACCTCCTCCCGTGCCCCAACCCCCTACCCCAGCCCTGATCCCCCTCCTGCCCTCCGAACCCCTCAGTCCCAGCCCGGAGCATCCTCCTGCACCCCAAACCCCTCATCCCCAGCCCCACCCCAGAGCATGCATCCCCAGCCGGAGTCCTCCCCCCACACACCCCAACCCCCAGTCCCGGCCCAGAGCCCCCCGCACCCTGAACTCCTCATTTCTTGCCCCACCCCAGAACCCGCGCCCCCAGCCAGAGCCCTGACACCCCAATCCCCAATGTTGTGAGCATTCATGGTCCTCCATACAATTTCCATACCCAGATGGGTAATCAAGAGCTGTACAATCTAGTGCAGAAAGGCATAGCAAGCACCAGTGGACGGAAGTTGACAAAGCCAGACGAGAAATTAGGCACAGGTTTTTAACAGTGCGGGTGATTAACCGTTGGAACCAACTCCTGAGGGAAGTGGATTTGTCAATGCTTGGTGTCTTCAGATCAGTACCGGATGCCTTTCGGGAAGACATATTTCAGTTAACACAAGTTACTGGGCGCGATAAAGGGTAATTGGGTGACATTCACTGGTATCTGCTGTACACGAGGTCAGACTGGATGGTCTAAAGGCCTCTTCTGGCCATAAAAATCTATAACTCTGAGGAAGAGAGTTACAATACTGAATTGAAACACGTACAGAATGACCTTGTTCTCTGCACTAGAACAGCTCAGAAGATGGTTATACTTTTCCCCATGGAAAATTTCAATTTTTCATCAAACAATCACATTTTCTGGAGGGGAGGGGTGGCCAAAAACTTTTGGGTGTTTTCAACAAAGCCAAGTTTTTCATTTGGTCAAAAACGCCAGCAAAAAGTTTCAAAGGAGAGTTTCACACACTCTGCACTAACCTCTCCAACCTAGAGGGTGTCTCTGCAATGTAAACCTTAGGTTTAGTTCCATCAGTACTGATGGTTCCCCAGCATCTGCTCTGGTAGTCGTGTGTGTTGAAAAATGAAAGCATGTTAATTCCCATTAGCTGCATTTTACAGATGGGTAAACTGAGGCACAGAGCAGCGCCTTGACTTGCACTCAAAGGCAGGGCTGCGTCCCAGGATGCTGTGCCAGCCACTAGGCCACGCTGCCTCCCCTCTCCCTGTACATCCACTACCGCCAACTCTGAATGTTCAAAAATAACGCGTGAGGCGGGCAAAAAAAATCACAAGACTGGCTAAAACCATCATGAGATTTAAAATTATAATTTTCTTCACCTTCCTGGTTTCTGAGTTTCAGGTGCTCGCTCGTGTCACGGTTTCAAGCTTTTCTCTGTAGCCACCAGGGCAAGGAACTTCCTTTTGTGTAAACCAGTGGCTCCCAAAGGTTTTCATGCTGTGCCCCCCCTTTGGGCTCACCTCTGTTCACACAACTCCTGGGGGAACTAGACAGAGCCCTGCAGCCCAGCAGGACCTGCAGGGCCGGCTCTAGGTTTTTTGCTGCCCCAAGCAAAAAAAAATTTTGGCTGTCCCCCACCCCAGCCCTGGGTTCTCTCTTTCCCCCCCCCCCCCGCACCCCCTGCCACCCCAGCCCTGGGCTCCCCCCACCAGTGCTGACTCTGCCCGCTCCCCCCTCGCCTCCAGCCGGTCCGGCGCTGGCAGGGTCAGGGTAAGCAGCGGGGCTCCCAGGCTGCGCCTCAGCCCAGGGTCCCTCCATCCAGGGCTCCCGCCTCCAGGCCAGGACCTGGGAGGGCAGAGCCGGGTGACCGTCCCGGCAGAGGGCTGAGGAGCCGGGGCAGGGTAGCCCCGGAGAGCGGGACACAGGCCCCGCACGACAGTGCCCCGCCCTCTATGGCCCCGCTGCTGTGGCTGCTTCTGGCTGCCCTGCCACAGCCCCTGGGCGGCTCGGGCTGCTTCGCCCAGCCCCGGCTGCAGCGCTGGGGGGCGGCCGCCCTGCGGCAGCTGCAGGCGGCTCCGTGTGCCCCGTGGGGTGTCCCCCAGCCTGAGTGTTCCCCGCTCAGAGCCTGCCCGGCCCAGCCACAAGCTATGAGTGCTGCTCCCCTGTGGTGCGAACCGCAGCGGCCCCAGGGCGCCCCCCCATCCCCCCCACGCGCACGACGCGCTGCTGCTGCCAGGGCCAGCTCTAGGCTTTTGCTGCCCGAAGCAAAAAAAAAAAAAAAAAACCTGGCCGGAATGCTGCCCTTGAAAATGTGCTGCCCCACGCACGGGCTTGGTTTGCTGGTCCCTAGAGCCGGCCCTGAGGGCCTGTGTACATGTGCTGGTTTTGGCTCGGGTCTTCTCCCCTTCTCCTGTATTTTGGCGACAACGTGCCGACAGGTCACCGCGCTGTGCGGGAGATGCAGCGCAGCGAGGTGGTGGCAGGCAGCGGGGGCAGGGCCCGCATGTCTTGTGACCACCAGTAACAGGGTTCACTCACCGTTGGGGATGCCACCTTGTGGCTGGGTCTGGGGATCAGCTCTTGCCTGGTCTAGCAACCCCTTCCTTTGCTCATCTGGCTCTCTGGGACTCAAGCTGCTCTGTCTTTGTGACTCTGGCCTGGTCACTAGGTAGTTTTCCCTTTCCGGGATACCAAAGTCTCACTGGACCAGCTCTCCGGGTAACACTTTCACCAGTCCTGCAGCACTTCCCAAGGTCTGGAAGGGAACAGACCTTGACTGCTGTCTAGAGGGTCCTTGAGCCAGAACCCGGAGTAGAGTAACACCGAGTGAATAGGGGCCTGTTTGTGGGAAGAGACTTTTCTACCTCAGAAGGGGAAGACAATTGGTGACCTGCCCAGAGGGCTGAGTCACAAAGAGGCAGCAGCAGCTCATGGGGCAAGAAAGGGGCGGTAGACCCAGAGAGAAAGGCAGAGAGATGGCATGAAACTGCAAGAAGGGAGCATTGACCTCGTGCGCTATTCCCCAGAGTGACCAGAGGAGGTGCCATTTTAGTGGTGAATAAAGCACCCCTGTCACAGGCCCTCCGGGTTCTCAGCATTAGGAAAGGTTTGCTTGGGTGGAGGCCCCAGCCGCCTTTATAAATGAACCTAGGACCAGTATCCCTGGGGAGAAAAAAAGAGAAGGCTGCAACCACACCTCAGCGGTCGGTTATATGAATAATTCTGTAAGGGTTACCAGAGAAAGCACAGGAAGACTAGGTCGATTCCCTGATATTTGCCTTGGGTGACGCTGATGGGGACATCCTCACTGATGAGGAAAAGAAAAGAATACACAAAAGTGGAGCAGGCTTTTGATGCCCATTTCATAGGCAGACAGAATATTTTATATGAAAAGGCCAAAATGTCCTGGTTAGAGGTCGCTCCATATTCACTGCTGGAGTACAGGTGCAGTTTACTCAGATTACCTGATGCTCACTATGATAATTGAATATAAAGATTCAATGGATGGAGAAGAGGAAATCAAGAGAGAGAGAGAGAAAAAACATCAGAATAAGCATTATGGATTTCTGCTGGGTAGAAAACATGCTGAATTTTTTCCCTTAACCTATGCCCCGAAAAGAGTTATCTGTTGCCTCAGTAGCACTTGGCCAGCAAGTGCTCCCATTGGGGTGGTAGGTGAGTGCTGCTCCATTCGGATGAGTTGGACTCCTCTTTCCATCAATGAGAAATGCTCTCCAGAAAGCAGAGAAAACTATTGGAG
This sequence comes from Trachemys scripta elegans, assembly GCF_013100865.1. Lineage (NCBI taxonomy): Eukaryota > Metazoa > Chordata > Testudines > Emydidae > Trachemys > Trachemys scripta. The sequence goes on along the minus strand of NC_048311.1, from coordinate 41,471,499 downwards.
ATTTAAAGAATTCAGCAAGTGGGACCTCAAAGGCGCCAACTTCAGAAACAGCATCCAAACAGAGTAGCACTTTCTTATTTAGTTCTTCAGAGAGCGCCAGCTCTGCTTGGCTACTGTTCCTGAGAATGTCTGGGGAAATGGGAGCAGCCAACCAACAATTGCCTGACAAATATTCCTCTAGGGAAAGAGAGCTTGTGTTAAAAAAAAAAAAAAGTTAAAGATGGTAACCCAGCGGTGCGCCTGTTTCTCTCAAGAAACCACATCCAAACCAGGCAGCACTATCCTACAGAATGACCGGAGGGTGCAGTGGTTTCGATATGATTGGTTGGAATTTCCCCAGTGGAGGTTGCGAATCATCCAAGACTGAAGTACAGTTGTAGTTCTTTATGCTGTCTCTGGGTAGAACTACTTGTAGTTCAGTCATCATTCAATTTAAACAGTTGATTGGAAAGGGAGAACAGTGAGAAAACACAAGAGAGAGAGGAAACATATGAATGAGAGTCACCGTTTTCTGCTGTGCAGAGAAAATACTGATTTTTTTTTTCCACTTTCTTATTTAGCTCTTCAGGAAAAACATCCAAATACATTGGCACTTTGAAAAAACCCACCTATGTTTGGCTATTGTTCCTGGGAATTGTCTGACGAAATGGTGGTAGCCAGTCAGCCTCTGCCTGGGAAACCTTTCTCTAAGGAAAAAGAACATTAGTATGTGCCAAAAAAAAATTATTAACAACCAAGTGGAGTTCTGCCTTGAAACCCAGCAATGTGCTTGTTCTCTCAAGAAACTAGATCCAAACCAGGCACCACTATCATACGGAAGGACCAGAATGCTGTGGTTAAGACAGGATGGGTTAGAATTTCCTATTTTGAGGTTGTTCTGCATTCAGTGCTGGAGGCCAGGTGCAGTTCTTTGTCATATCTTTGAGTGAAACAGCCTGCAGCTCACAAGGATAACTGCATTAAAACCGTGATTGGAGAAGCAGAAGCTGAGAGCAAGACATAGAGCCCGAAAACATACGAATGAGCCTTGTGGGTTTGTGCTGTCTGTCGAAAATGCTGTAGTTTTTCACTAGACCTATGCCTCAACAAGGGAGCAGTTACCTTTCTCAATATTCCAGTAAGTGCTCCCATTGGGGCGATAGGTCAGTGATGGTCCATGCGGATGGTTTGAATTTGACTTCTTATGTATAGGAAGAGTTCTCAGAGACCAATGATTCTCCAGGAGAGTGGAGGAACTCGAGAGGTGGAATCCCATAAGGAGCAAACCCCAGAAAGATTGTCCAAACAGTTTACCACTTTCTTATTTAGGTATTCAGAAAGCTCCACCTTTGCTTGGCTATTGTTCCTGGGAATGCCTCAGGAAATGGTGGCAGCCAGCCACCCTCTGCCTGAGAAATCTTCCTCTACAGAAAAAGAGCATTAGTCTGATCCAAAAATTTTAAAAAAACAACCATCGGAGTTCTGCCTTGAAACCCAGCAATGTGCTTGTTCTCAAGAAACCAGATGCAAACCAGGCAGCACTATCCCACAGAACAACCGGAGAGTGCAGTGGTTTGGATATGATCCGTTGGAATTTCCCCAGTGGAGGTTGCCAATCATTCAACGCTGAATTACGGTTGCAGTTCTTTATCCTGTCTTAGGATAAGACTACCTGCAGATCACAGTAATCCTGAATTTAAACAGTTGATGGAAAAGGGAATACAACAAGACAACACAAGAGAGAGAGGAAACATAAGACTGAGAGTCCAATTTTTGTGCTGTGCGGAGAAAATGATGTATTTTTTTCACTTAACCTATGCCGCAACAGGAGAGCACTTACCCCTGTCAATATTCCAGCAAGTGCTCCCGTTGGGGTGCAAAGTCAGCAAAGCCCCATTGTGATTCTGTGCTTTTCTCTTCTGACTCTTGGGAATGTTCTCAGAAATCAGGGACTCTCTTGGAGGTTTGAAGCATCTGACGGATAGGACCCTGTATGGACTCCACTGCAGAAACAATGCCCAGACAGAGCAGCACTTTCTTATTCAGCTCTCCAGAGAGTACCAGCTCTGTTTGGATAGTGTTCCTGGGAATTTGGGCTGGAGGGCGGAAATGGTGGCTGCCAGCCAGCCATACCCAGGTCAATGTTCTTGTAGAAAAAGAAAGCATTAGCCTTTGCAAACCTAAACGAGGAGTTCTCCATGGACACCCAACAATGTGCTTGTGTTTCACAGGAAACCAGATCCAAGCCGGGCACCCACTATCATACGGAAGGACCAGAGTGCTGTGGTTAAGACAGGATGGGTTAGAATTTCCTGTTTGGAGGTGGTTCTGCATTCAGTGCTGGAGGCCAGGTGCAGTTCTTTGTCATATCTTACGGTGAGACAGCCTGCAGTTCACAAGGATAACTGCATTAAAACAATCAGTGATTGGAGAAGAGGAAACTGAGAACCAGACAGAGTTTGAAAACATACAAATAAGTGTTGTGGATTTGGGTTGTGTGAGACAATGATGGATTTTTTCACTAGATCTGTGCCTCAACAGGGGAGCACTTACCTCTCAATATTCCAGTAAGTGCTCCCGTTGGGGCGGTAGGTCAGTGATGGTCAATTCAGGTGGCTTGGATTTGAATTCTCACCAATAGCAAAAGTTCTCAGCAATGAGAGTCTCTTGCAAGTTTGAGGTAGAGATGACCCAGGCCTGCCTAGTGGGGGCCTGAGTGATGTCAGCCAGTTTCAGAAATGTCCCCAAATGCCCCCACAAACATGCGTCCCGTCTGGTTTGAGGAAGGAAAGTGGTGGAATCCCATAAGGAATCAACTCCAGGAAGAACATCCAAACACATTGGCACTTTCTTATTTAAGTATTCAGAAAGCTCCACCTTTGTTTGGCTGTTGTTCCTGGGAATATCTCGGGAAATGGTGGCAGTCAGCCAGTGAGACAGCCTGCAGTTCACAAGGATAATTGCATTTAAACGATCAGTGGCTGGAGAAGAGGAAACTTGAGAGCAATACAGAGCCTGAAAACATGAATAAGCCTTGTGGGTTTGCGCTGTGGAGAAAATGCTGTAGTTTTTCACTAGACCTAGGCCTCTACAGGGGAGCACTTACCTTTCTCAATATTCCAGCAAGTGCTCCCGTTGGGGCGGTAGGTCAATGATGATCCAGTCGGATGGTTTGAATTTGACTTCTCACATGTAGGAAAAGTTCTCAGAGACCAAAGATTCTCCTGGAGAGTGGAGGAACTCGAGAGGTGGAATCCCATAAGGAGCCAACTCCAGAAAGATTCTCTAAACATGTTACCACTTTCTTATTTAGGTATTCAGAAAGCTCCAGCTGTGTTTGGTTATTTCTTCTGGGAATGTCTCTGGAAATAGTGGCAGCCAGCCAGCCCCTGCCTGAGAAACCTTCCTCTAGGGAAAAAGAGAATTAGTCTGCACAAAGAACAAAAACCCAACAAACCAGAGTTCTCCATTGAAACCCAGCAATGTGCTTGTTCTCTCAAGAAACCAGATCCAAACCAGGCAGCACTATCCTACGGAACGATTGGAGAGTGCAGTGGTTTAGATACGATCAGTTGGAATTTCCCCAGTGGAGGTTGCTAATCATTCAACGCTGGAGGACAGATGCAGTTCTTTATCTTGTCTTAGGGTAAAACTACCTGCAGTTCACAACAATCATTTAATTTAAACAGTCGATGGAAAAGGGAAAACAGCGAGAGACTACTAGCGAGAGAGGAAACATATGATATTTTGTGCTATCTGGAGAAAATGCTGTATTTTTTCACTTGGCCAATACCTGAACAGGACTTACCATTCTCAATATACCAGCCTGTGCTTCTCTTGGGATGCAAAGTCATTGAGGCTCTATTGAGATTCTGTGGATTCCTCTTCTGACCACTGGGAAATGCTCTCAGTAATCAGGAACTCTTGATAGTTCGCAGCATCGGACAGATAGGATCATGTACGGACTCCAGTGCAGAAACAATGCCCAAACAAAGCAGCACTTAGATCTCCAGAGAGTCTCAGCTGTGTCTGGATATCGTTCCTGTGAATTTTGTGTGTGTGTGTGTGTGTGTGCGTGTGTGTGTGCGGGGTGGGGGGAGGGGGGAAAGGTGGCTGCCACCAGCCACATCCAGGTGGACATTCCTCTAGGAAAGAAAGCATTAACCAATGCAAACCAAAGGAGGTGTTCACCGTAACACCCAGCAATGTGCTTGTTCTCTCAAGTAACCAGATCCAGGGCAGGCAGCACTATCCTACAGAATGAGCAGACTTAAGTAGTTAAGACAGGATTTGTTAGAATGTCCTATTTGGAGGTTTCTTAGCATTCAGTGCTGGAGGCCAGGAGCAGTTCTTTGTCATAGCTTAGAGTGAGACAGCCTGCAGCGCACAATAATAATTGCATTTAAATCAATCAGTGATTGGAGAAGAGAAAACTGAGAGTAAGACAGAGCTTGAAAACATACAAAGAATTGTTGTAGATTTGGGTTGTGTGGAGAAAATGATGGGATTTTTTTTCACTAGACCTGTGCCTCAACAGGGGAGCACTTACCTCTCTCAATTTTCCTGCAAGTGCTCCTGTTGGGGCGGTAGGTCAGTGACGGTCAATTCGGGTGGCTTGGATTTGCCTCCTCACCAATAGGAAAAGTTCTCAGAAAGTTCGGCAGGTTTGTGGAGACAACCCAGGCCTGCTTATAGTGCGGTGCTGAGTGATGGCAGCCGGCTTCAGAAGTGTGGCAAAATGTGTCCCCCGCCCCGATTAGGTGTCAGCTCTGGTTTGAGGAACTAAAGTGGTGCCTTGAAACCTAGCAATGTGCTTGTTTTCTCAAGAGACCAGATCCAGACCAGGCCGTAGTAGCCTACAGGAACAACCACGGAGTGCAGTGGTTTAGATGTGATCGGTTGGAAATTCCCCAATGGAGGTTGCTAGTCATTCAACGCTGGAGTACAGGTGCAGTTCTTTACCCTGTCTTAGGTTAAGACGACCTGCAGTTCACAATGATCATTTAATGTAAACAGTCAATGGAAATGGAAAACAGAGAAAACACTTGAGAGTGAGAGGAAACATATGAACAAGAGTCACGGTTCTGTGCTGTGCAAAGAAAACTCGGTAATTTTTTCACTTCACCTATGCCTCAACAGGGGAGAACTTACCCTCGTCAATATTCCAGCAAGTGCTTCTGTTGGGGTGCAAGGTCAGCGAATCTCCATTGTGAGTCTGTGGGTTGCTCTGCTGCCCATGGGGAAATATTTTCAGAAATCAGAGATTCTCTTGGATGTTTGAAGCATCTGAGAGATGCCCAAACAGAGCAGCACTTTCTTACTTAAGTTCTTCAAAGAGTGCCAGCTATGTTTGGAATTGAATACTGTTCCTGGGAATGGCTGGGGAAATGGTGGCTGCCAGCCAGCCTCTGCCTGGGAAAAAGTCCTCTAGGGCAGAAATGGTGGCTTCCAGAATTAGTCTGTGCAAAAAGACCCCCAATAAACAACAAATTGGAGTTCTGCACGGAAACCCAGCAATGTGCTTGTTTTCTCAAGAAACCAGATCCAAACCAGGCTGCACTGTCCTTCAGAATGACCAGAGAGAGCAGTGGTTTAGATAGGATTGGTTGTAATTTCAGCAGTGGAGTTTGCTAATCCTTCAGCACTGGAATACAGGTGCAATTCTTTACCCTGTTTTAGGGTAAGACTACCTGCAGTTCACAATGATCACTGAATGTCACCATAGAGTTGATGGAAAAGGGAAAACATTGAGAAAACACTAGAGAGAAAGAGTCACTGTTTTGTGGTATCTGGAGAAAATGCTGTATTTTTTACACTTAACCAATGCCTCAAGAGGGGAGCATTTACCCTTGTCAATACTTCAGCAAGTGGTACTGTTGGGGAGCAAAGTCAGTGAAGCTGCATTATGATTCTGTGGATTCTTCTTCTGACCGTTGGGAAATATTCTCAGAAATCAGGGAATCTCTTGGAGATTTGAAGCATCCGACGGACAGAATCCTGTATGGAGTCCACTGCAGAAACAATGCCCAGACAGAGCTGCACTTTCTTATTCAGTTCTTCAGAGAGTGCCAGCTGTGTTTGGATATTGGTCCTGGGAATTTTGGGCAGAAATGGTGGCTTCCAGGAAGCCAGGCTACAAGTCAATGTTCTTGTAGATATAAGTAAGCATTAATCAATACAAAACAAAGAAATTTAACTTCTTCTTTCAAGAATCCAGATTGAAACCAGGTGGCACTATCCTACAGAACAACCAGCAATTGCAGAGGTTTAGATATGATTGGTTGGAATTTCCCCAGTGGAGGTTGTTAATCATTCAGCGCTGGAGTAGAGGTGCAGTTCTTTATCCTGTTTTTGAATAAGACTACCTGCAGTTCACAATGATCACTGAATTTAAACAGTGGATTGAAAAGGGAAAAGAGAGAGAAAACACTAGAGAAAGGAAACATATGAATGAGCACCAGAGAGTGTCAGCTGTGTTTGGAAATTGTTCCTGGGAATTTCGGGGAGAAATGTGTAACTGTTCAGAAAAGTATTAGCCTTTGCAAAACAAAAGAGAGTCATCCATGGACACCCAGCAATGTGCTTCTGTTTCAAAAGAAATCAGGTTCAAACCAGGCAGCCTGTATTTGAACGATCAGTGATTAGAGAAGATGAAACTGAGAGCGAGACAAAGCCTGAAAACATATGAATAAACCTTGTGGGTTTGTGCTGTGTGGAGACAATGCTGCAGTTTTTCATGTGACCGATGCCTCAAAAGGGAAGCACTTACCTTTCCCAATATTCCAGCAAGTGCTCCCATTGGGGCGGTAGGTCAGTGATGGTCCATTTGGGTGGTTTGGATTTAACTTCTCACCAACAGGAAATGTCCTCAGAGACCAGAGATTCTCCTGGAGGTTGGAGGAAGGCGAGTGGTGGAATCCCTGAAGGAGTCAACTCCAGAAACAACATCCAAACACACTGGCACTTTCTTATTTAGTTATTCAGGAAAATCCAGCTGTGTTTGGCTATTTTTCCAGGGAATGTCTGAGGAAATGGTGACAGAAAGCCAGCCTCTCCCTGGGAAATCATCCTCTGGAGAAAAAGAGCATTCGTCTGTGCATAAAAACAGAAACCAACAAATTGGAGTTCTGCCTTGAAACCCAGCAATGTGCTTGTTCTCTCAAGAAACCAGATCCAAACCAGGCAGCACTATCCTACAGAAAAACTAGACAGTGCAGTGGTTTAGATATGATTGGTGGGAATTTCTCAGTGCAGGTTGCTGATCATTCTACGCTGAAGTTCAGGTGCAGTTCTTCAACTTGTTTTTGGATAAGACTAACTGCAATTCACAATGGTCACTGAATTTAAACATACAGTCGATGGAAAAGGGAACAGTGAGAGAAAAAACGTTCAAGAGAGAGGAAACATGAGAGTTTCCATTTTATGCTGTGCGGAGAAAATGCTGTATTTTTTTCACTTAACCTACGCCTCAACTGAAGAGCACTTACCCTTGTCAATAATATTCCAGCAAGTGCTCCCATTGGGGTGCAACGTCAGCGAAACTCCATTGTGGTTCTGTGGATTCCGCTTCTGATCATTGGGAAATCAGAAAATTTCAGAAAAATTCAGAAATCAGGGACTCTCTTGGGGGTTTGAAGCATCTGACAGAGAGGATCCTGTGTGGACTCCACTGAAGAAACAACGCCCAGACAGAACAGCACTTTCTGCTTTACCTCTTCAGACAGTGCCAGCTGTGTTTGGATATTGTTCTTGGGAATTTTGGGGGGAAATGGTGGCTGTAGTTCTTCACCTGACCAATGCCTCTACAGGGGAGCACCTACCTTTTTCAGTATTCCAACAAGTGCTCCTGTTGGGGTGGTAGGTCAGTGACGAACCATTTAGGTGCTTTGTATTTGACTTCTCAGGAGAGGGAAAAGTTCTTTGAAACCAGAGCGCCTTCTGGGGCACGGGGAAAGAAGGAGTGAAAAGAAAGAGAGAGAATGAAAATGTCTCTGATTTTCAAATGAAACCCAAGAAGGAAATATTCTACACACAGACACAAGTATACAACTAATGTACTTCCAGTCTGGCTTAAGCATGCTTCTTTGGGAAAGGTGACCTCCTGTAAAAAGCAACAGAGGGTCCTGTGGCACCTTTGAGACTAAGGCCTGGTCTACACTAGGCGTTTATGTCGAAGTTAGCGCCATTACATCGAATTAACCCTGCACCCGTCCACACTGCGATGCTATTTAGTTCGACATAGAGGTCTCTTTAATTCGACTTCTGTACTCCTCCCCGACGAGGGGAGTAGTGCTAAATTCGACATGGCCATGTCGAATTAGGCTAGGTGTGGATGGAAATCGACGCTAATAGCTCCGGGAGCTATCCCACAGTGCACCACTCTGTTGACGCTCTGGACAGCAGTACGAGCTCGGATGCTCTGACCAGCCACACAGGAAAAGCCCCGGGAAAATTTGAATTTGAATTCCTTTTCCTGTCTGGCCAGTTTGAATCTCATTTCCTGTCTGGACATCGTGGCGATCACAGCAGCACTGGCAACGATGCAGAGCTCTCCAGCAGTGATGGCCGTGCAGTCTGTGAATAGAAAGAGGGCCCCAGCATGGACTGATCGGGAAGTATTGGATCTCATCGCTGTGTGGGGCGATGAGTCCGTGCTTTCTGAGCTGCGCTCCAAGAAACGGAATGCAAAGATCTATGAGAAGATCTCTAAAGACATGTCAGAGAGAGGATACAGCCGGGATGTAACGCAGTGCCGCGTGAAAATCAAGGAGCTGAGACAAGGCTACCAGAAGACCAAAGAGGCAAACGGACGCTCCGGATCCCATCCCCAGACATCCCGTTTCTATGAGGCACTGCATTCCATCCTCGGTGCGGCCGCCACCACTACCCCACCACTGACCGTGGACTCTGAGGATGGGATATTGTCCACGGCCGGTTCCTCGGACATGTTAGCGGACGGGGAAGATGAGGAAGGAGATAAGGAGGACGAGGCAGTCGGCAGCGCTCACAACGCTGATTTCCCCGACAGCCAGGATCTCTTCATCACCCTTACAGAGATCCCCTACCAACCCTCCCCAGCCGTTACCCCGGACACAGAATCTGGTGAAGGATCATCCAGTAAGTGTTGTAAACATCTAAACATTTATTTTTAACAGAACAGGAATATTAACAATTAAAAGAATGGGTTGTTCATGATTAGTTTGCCCTAGGCACTTAACGGTTCAGTCATGGGCAGTGCAAGTTTTGAAAAAAAATCTAGCAATGTCCGGTTTTCCGTGATTGTCCTGCCCAAGCCGCTCTACTGTTTAGTCCCTGCTACTGCAGCTAGAGTAAAATGCGGTCTATATGTGCAGGGATAGAGCAGTAATCCTCCCGGGACATCTCGATGAAGCTCTCCTGGAGGTAATTGGAAAGCCGTTGCATGAGGTTCCTGGGGAGAGCGGCCTTATTGGGTCCTCCGAAGTACGACACGTTGCCGCGCCACGAGACTATCAAGTACTCGGGAATCATTGCTCTGCACAGCAGGGCGGCATACGGCCCTGGTCTTTGGAGGCTTTCCCGGAGCATTCTCTCTCTCTCGCTGTCAGAGATCCTCATCAGGGTGATGTCGCCCATGGTGACCTGCTTTGAATTAGGTAGGGGAATGTTAGTGTTGGGACTGCTTGCTCGTTCCTTTACAGAACTGTAACCGCTGGTTTGCAGCCACGCGGTGGAGGCGGGAGAGGGGCTGCCGAAAGGGATCGTTCCTGGGGACAGCCGCGAGGGGGTGGGACAGGGGCAGAGTTCCCGCTTGCCGGATTGCTGGCAGCAGGTACTGACATTGCTTTAAATGTGAAATGAGGCCAGTGGTAATATAAAAGTTTTAAACTGCCACAAGTCTACGGCTTACCATGTCTGCCTGCAACAGAAATTCCGTTGTGCTGCCCCGCTTCTCAAATGTGCTGTGGAAGACCCCAGGCACTGAATGCGAAGGCCGAGAATTCGACCTTGTGCTGAGTGCGCATGTGATAGGTGCTGTGCATGGTCTTGTTCACAGAGAAAGACTATGTTCTTGGTTCACAACTACATTTATCTTTCTGAGGAATTCACTCCCTTTTTCCCATTCCCACAGCCACATCTGCGACTGTCTCACAACCTAGCCTGGCATCACACTCCCAGAGGCTAGCGAAGATTAGGCATAGGAAGAAGAGGACACGGGAGGACATGTTCTCTGAACTTATGGCCTGTTCCCAAGCCCAGGCAGCACAGCAGACCCAGTGGCGGGAGAAATTGACCCAAATGCAGCAAGCAAACATGGATCGGGAGGAGAGGTGGCGGCAGGAAGACCAGCAGGCGACTCAAACGCTGCTTGGACTACTGAGGGAGCAAACAGACACGCTCCGGCGCCTTGTGGATGTTCTGCAGGAACGGAGGCAGGAGGACAGAGCCCCGCTGCAGTCCATCTCTAACCGCCCTCCCCCGCCACCAAGTCCCATACCCACCTCACCCAAAGTGCAAAGAAGGAGAGGCGGCAGAGTCCCTGCTAACTCTCACTCCACCCCTGCAGAGAGCTCTAGTAGCAGAAGGCTCTCATTCCCCAAAACTTGAAAAGTTCTTTCCTTCCCGCCTGACACAAGCCCCCGTCCAAGTTTCACCTCCCAGTTCCATGTGTAGTTGATAATAAAAAATACGTTCATGTTAACTACTGTTTCAATCATGTTCTTTTGGAGGAGGAGGGGAAAGGGGGTTGGTAATTGGACAGGACAGTCACCTTTGGCAGGGTACATAGGCGGGGGCAGGCACAGCAGCAGGGCACATACACAGTGCAGTGATGCAGTGACTAGTTACCCTGGTTAGTCTGGGAGGTTGTTTTCATGTTATGTGGTGGGGGGTGGGTTGCTCTGTGACTTTGTGGCGGGGGAGGGCAGTTACAGATCTTAAGCGGCAGTCCTTATGCAGGATCACAGAGCCATGCAGCAGGGGATCTGTAATCGTCCTCCCCCTGCCACAAAGTCACATAGCCCCCCCATACACACAGTCCCGATCAGGAGGGGTGACAGGCTCCGTTGAAACAACCATCCCACCGCAGCGGAGCCCGTCAATCCTTGAGTTTAGAAGCTTCATTCGCGTCACTACACTACACCCGCTCCGCACCACAGTCTGCGTCCCAGTTTTAAAAAATTCCCGCGAAAACAGTATTAAAAAAAACGGTGTGCTTTAACAAAGTAGAACTATTTTTATTTCGAAACGTGTGTTGGAAGGGGGTGAAGGGGGTATGTAACTGGGTAGGATAGTCAACATTAACTGGGTAAAGAAACGGGGGCAGGTTCAGCTTCTCTGTACACAAACTTAAAAGTCACAGGTTACCCTGCTCACTCAGGAACTTTGCTTTCAAAGCCTCCCGGATGCACAGCGCTTCCCGCAGGTCTCTTCTAATCGCCCGGCTGTCTGGCTGAGCGTAATCAGCAGCCAGGCTATTTTCATCAACCTCCCACCCCGCCATAAAGGTCTCCCCCTTGCTCTCACAGAGATTGTGGAGCACACAGCAAGCTGCTATAACAATGGGGATATTGGTTTCGCTGAGATCACAGCGAGTCAGTAAGCTTCTCCATCTCCCCTTGAGACGGCCAAAAGCACACTCCACCACCATTCTGCACTTGCTCAGCCGGTAGTTGAAGAGTTCTTTTTCAGTGTCCAGGGCGCCAGTATAGGGCTTCATGAGCCAGGGCATTAGCGGGTAGGCTGGGTCCCCGAGGATGACTATAGGCATCTCCACATCCCCAACAGTTATTTTGTGGTCCGGGAAGTAAATACCTTGTTGCAGCCGTCTAAACAGACCAGAGTTCCTGAAAACACGAGCGTCATGAACCTTGCCCGGCCATCCCACGTAGATGTTGGTAAAACGTCCCCTGTGGTCCACCAGTGCTTGCAGCACCATGGAAAAATAGCCCTTTCGGTTAATGTACTGGGTGGCTTGGTGGTCCGGTGCCAGAATAGGGATGTGAGTTCCATCTATGGCCCCACCGCAGTTTGGGAATCCCATCGCTGCGAAGCCATCTATGATCGCCTCCACGTTTCCCAGGGTCACTACCTTTGGCAGCAGTACATCAACGATTGCCTTGGCTACTTGCATCACAACAACCCCCACGGTAGATTTGCCCACCCCGAACTGGTTCGCGACTGACCGGTAGCTGTCTGGCGTTGCAAGCTTCCAGAGGGCTATGGCCACTCGCTTCTGTACACTCAGTGCAGCTCGCAACCGGGTGTCATTGCGCTTCAGGGCAGGGGACAGCAACTCACAAAGTTCCAGGAAAGTTCCCTTCCGCATGCGAAAGTTTCGCAGCCACTGGGATTCATCCCAGACCTGCAGCACTATGCGGTCCCACCACTCAGTGCTTGTTTCCCGTGCCCAGAATCGCCGTTCCACGGCATCAACATGACCCATTGCCATCGTGATGTCCTCGGCGCTGGGTCCCCTGCTTTCTGAGAGGTCTGTGCTACTCTCAGACTTCAGGACATCACCGCGGTGCCGTAGCCTCCTCGCCTGACTTTTCTGCATCTGCCTCAGGGAAAGGTGTATGATAAGCTGCGAGGCGTTGAGAGCGGCCACAACTGCAGCGATGGTCGCAGCGTGCTCCATGCTCGCAGTGCTGTGGCATCCGCGCTGTCAATGACTGGAAAAGTGCGCGAACTGATTTCCCGCCGGCGCTTTCAGGGAGGGAGGGCGGGAGTGATGGACGGATGACGACAGTTACCCAAAAGCACCCTCGACACATTTTGTTACCCAGAAGGCATTGCCGGCTACACCCAGAATTCCAATGGGCAGAGGGGACTGCGGGAACTGTGGGATAGCTGACCACAGTGCACTGCTTCGAATGTCGACGCTTTCACCGTTAGTGTGGACTCACAAAGTCGAATTACTGTCCTTAGTGTGGACACAGACGTTCGACTTTGCAATATCGATTCCAAAAATTCGATGCAAGTAAATTCGAACTACTCTCGTAGTGTAGACAAGGCCTAACAGAAGTATTGGGAACATAAGCTTTCGTGGGTAAGAACCTCACTTCTTCAGATGACTTGCATCTGAAGAAGTGAGGTTCTTACCCAGGAAAGCTTATGCTCCCAATACTTCTGTTAGTCTCAAAGGTGCCACAGGACCCTCTATTGCTTTTTACAGATTCAGACTAACACGGCTACCCCTCTGATACGTGACCTCCTGTAGTGGCTTTTCTATCAAATGTAGAAAAACTATTTGCCAGGGCAATTTTCAGTAGAAGCCACTAAATGGAGGATCTCACCTGGAAAACAGAGCAATGTGCTTTGCAGTTTGTCTCTATCAAGATCCAAACTCAGCAGCACCTTCCATTTAAAAAAAAACTATTGCTAAACACATAGAGCAAAATAGTCAGAGAAACAGTGAAAGGAGGCCAGGCAGAAGATTGGATGGAGAGAAAGCAAAAGACAAAGAGAGTAAGATATAAGGAAAGAGGTGCTGAGAAAAAAGATGGGGAACAAACAAATAGAAATTGCCAGACACAAACAAATCTATAGTCCATCTAGTCTAATTTCCTGCTTACAGTGGCCAGCATCCGATAAATAGGTCTATCCTGTGGCTTCCTTTTCCCAGGAGAAGCACCAGTATTCCAACTATGCTGCTAAGGTTCAAAAAATCAAGTGTCAGGTCTGCAAAGCAGAGCAGGACTTACCCATCAGTGTGTGAGTCTCATTCTCCCCAGGTCCAGGCTGGCTGGGATCTCTCCATGCAAAGCATCCTCTCATCAGGGGTTCTGGCAAAGCTGGGCCTCAGAGGCAGCACGGTCTCTCCCAGGGTTTGTGGTGTCTCCTGGCCCTGCAGCCTTTCCAGCCTCTCTTATATGCTGGGGCCAGTGTCTCCCTCCCAAGTCCCCCCCCGCCCTTTAATCATCAGAGGAGTTGCACGTGGTCTTCATGGATTTGCAGGGAACAATAGCCAGGCTGAGCTGGTGATTAAATCAGCTGATGTTGCAAATGTCCAAGAAAACCCCCACTTTGCATGGACACAAGCCTCACCACAGGGAACCTTATGGCTAGCAAATTGTTTCCAAAGCCAGCAGAAAGAGAAGCCATGTGGACAGGAATTTGGGGTCCAGTTCTGGGCTCTTGACACACACTTCTGGACTTTATGACATAAACAGACCCCAACAGGGGCTATTCCAGCTCATTGGGTTTTTAGCCTCCCACTCCCCCAGCGTGGCCATGAGATTGTAGACTCATATCCATGCTAGAACTTAATATAGGTTAGCTGCTGAGCTGGGGTAGGGGGTTGAGAGTCCAAAAATTTGATGGCGGAAGGCCCTACACATCACTGTGTGGTATTTTAGTGTCTATCCGTGCAAGTGTGTCCTTGATTCCATGTGTGAGTGTATATATTTTTGCACTAGAGTGTCATGCATACCTGAGCACATTTTTGTGTGACTGTATCTGCCTGCTGGGCTGGGGTGGTTTTCTGGTTAGTTCGTTTGTCTTTTTGTGCCTATGTGTGTATGTGTGATTGTGTTCATGTTTGTGTGTGGGCATGCCTCACTCTGTGCATCTATAGGCCATGTTGCACCAGATTATGACGGTGCAAGAGTAACTGAGATACATTTGATTTAAGCCTATATGACATTAGTCTCATCCGCCGGGATGTTGCTGATACAGGACTAGTGGCTTGGTTGCAAAGGCAGCAGAGAGAGAAGCCGTGTGGTTAGGAATTTGGGGTCCTGTTCTGTGCTCTGTGTATAGATTGCTGTATGTTTACACATCTACCAGCCTTCAACACAAGGCCGCTCTGCTCTGCATCTGCAGATGTTCTCCACTGGAAAACAGCAGCGGTAAGAGCACTGACCCCTCTAAGATCCCAATCACTTCACTGGGGTCTCAACTCCCCACCAGCTCCCCCATTCCATCCCTGCTGGCTTAGACTGAACCCCACACTCGAAAAGGACACATTTTACAGATTGAGGACTTGTCTGCACTAGGAAATTTTGCTGGAACAGCTACCCAGGCAAATACTCCTAATGCAGACACAACTTGTAATGGCATCATAGTTGTTCTGCTGGTCCAGTTCAGACCAGTTACTGAAGTGTCTAATTCACATCCCCTTTGCAGGGGTCCCAACCTGGGTAGCCACTGTGATGCTGATGTCAAGCTACAAGGCTCTGACAGGCACTGCACTTCCACAGACCTCCACGTGTGTAAGCTCATTACCTAGTTGGCCACTCCGACAAAAGGGTAGTGGACCTGCAACAGCCCTTGTTAACCTGAGCTGAGATTTCCCGGGCACCGTCAACCAAAACACACGGTTTTAGGTAAAATATAAAACAGATTTATTAACTCCAGAAAGATGTTAAGTGATTTAAGTGGTAGGCAGAATGGTCAGAGATAGTCACCTTAAGAAAATGAAAACTAAACATGCATTCTAAAGCCTAAACTTTTAGTCCAAGGAAGTGTTGAATCAAACAATGTCTCGCTCTGACAGATGGTTCAAGCAGGTTACAGTTCCTCAATACACAGGCTGGGACTGCCTTCCAGGCTAGGACCACCCTTCCCCAGTTCAAAGTCTTTTTCCTTCAGATGTTCTTCCAGGTGTTGAGATGAGGGAGAAGGAAGGAGAGGAGAGGCCAAGTGATGATGCCACTGTCTCTGTTTTATACTTTCTTCCAGATCAGTGGAAAGATCCTTCCTGTGACATGGGTTAGTCTGTCCCCATGGCTTACGTGCCTCCACCCAGAAGTATCTGGTATAGTGGATTGTGTGTGTGTTGATGAGCCATTAATGCCTGTCTGGATATTGATGGCTACTGATTTGTTGTGACTGAAACTGGCTGTGGGCGTTCCCAACCTTACCGCATATTTCAGTAACACATATAGTAATACTTCATAACTTTACATACAGTGTTAGCACGTACAATCCATCAGGTTATTATCGTTCAACAGATCAAGACTTCAAATAATACCTCACAAGGCATGCGTTGTATAAAACATCATCATCATATCATAGTGTCAAGTATCAGGGGGTAGCCGTGTTAGTCTGTATCTACAAAAACAACAAAGAGTCTGGTGGCACCTTAAAGACTAACAGATTTATTTGGGCATAAGCTTTCGTGAGTAAAAACCTCACTTCTTCGGATGCATAGTGGTGAATATGGGAGTGGCAGGGTGTTACTCTGAGGTACAGAGTGTCACCACCTGTATTAGTCAGACAGTGCTTGTTAGGGAATGAGAGTGTGTGTTTGTGGAGTTTGTGTGAATGATTATATAAATTTGCTTGTGCGTGTGCGTGCACGGTTGTTTGGGTATAGTTCCTGGGAATCTCTGGGTTTGCAATGGCAGACCTATATCATCTGATCTGCAACTGTACAAAATGTGTGTGTAGACTAGTCCTGGTCAGTATCTCTCCCTTTAGGTCTTTATTCAGCAAAGGAAGTAGCCACATGCACTTCATTGCCTGGCATAGCCAGCCAGGTCAAAGGGGCGTGAAACTGAACTTCTGGTTAACCTTCAATGGGGTGCTAACTCCCTCAAGCTTCCCCCCCCCCCTCAGACAACTCATTAAATCACTGGAGATTAGACTCCAATCCATGTTAGAACTAGAAACAAATTCAATTTAGATCCTGAGATGGGGAAGAGTCCAAAATGTGATGGCATAAGGAAAAACCCATCTCAATAGCACACTGTAGAGCCAGTCTTTTCTGTATATGTAGATTTTATATTGATGTGTGAAGATGAAAGCCAAATGCCAAAGAAACTTGCAGTTTTCATTGACCTAGTTTTCTACAAAATTATAATAAAAGATGTTACTTAAAAAGAAATACAGACAAATGGAAAAATGACAGATCCTGTATTTATAGACATGTTTACTGATGACAGAAACATAACTTTAATATTATCTAGATTGTGGATTTCAAATTAGAGTTCAGCAATGAAATCATTCATGTATAAGTGTCTTAAAAATAATATCAGAGGGGTAGCCGTGTTAGTCTGAATCTGTAAAAAGCAACAGAGGGTCCTGTGGCACCTTTGAGACTAACAGAAGTATTCTGTTAGTCTCAAAGGTGCCACAGGATCCTCTGTTGCTTTTTAAAAATAATAATGTTTTATAATTTTTGCAGAAAGCTAAGAGGAGATCTGATTCTTCTCTGTAAATACATCAAAGGGATAAACACCAGGTTGGGAAAAGAGCTCTTTTCAAACACTCAAAAGGGACTGAGGCCAGGTCTACACCACAAAATTAAGTTGACCTAGTTGCAGTCATAGGGCTTGCAGTCTATGGTGTGAAGGCTGCCTCCTAGGCAGGAGTTGTCAAAGCTGGTGTAACTTGGTCAGCAGCAGCTAGACTGAAAATCCCTTCAGAGCAATTGTAAATTCAATGAGGAGTGTAACTTGGCATCTGATTTTGGAAAAGAAAAAGGAATATTTGAAATAAATAGTACAGAGCTGGGTCCCTACAATATACATAACACATTCCTGCCTACGAAAGGTCCCATGCAACGATTACTGCCTTTTAAATTACATTCAAATGTTTAAATTAACCTTTTAGATCTAAATTATGGTACCTTGAAATCAGCTAAAAAAATTACAAAAGTGACTAATGGGAAATTTGTACAACATGCCCTTTGAAATTAACCTCCCACCTTGGCAGCCTAGTGACGAGACGCCTCAGTAAATGTAGATCCGCCGCAGTAATTGCATCATTTGTGTGGGTCCACACTTTGCTTCTTATGTCGGTGGTGTGTGTCCTCACCAGAGGCTCTTAGAATCATAGAATCATAGACTATTAGGGTTGGAAGAGACCTCAGGAGGTCATCTAGTCCAATCCCCTGCTCAAAGCAGGACCAACACCAACTAATCATTCCTGCCACGGCTTTGTCAAGCCAGGCCTATAAACCTCTAAGGATGGAGATTCTACCACCTCCCTAGGTAACCCAGTCCAGTGCTTCACCACCCTCCTAGTGAAATAGTTTTCCCTAATATCTAACATACACCTCCCCCACTGCAACCTGAGACCATTGCTTCTTGTTCTGTCATCTGCCATCACTGAGTACAGCCGAGCTCCATCCTCTTTGGAACCCCCCTTCAGGTAGTTGAAGGCTGCTATCAAATCCCCCCTCACTCTTCTCTTCTGGAGACTAAACAATCCCAGTTCCCTCAGCCTCTCCTCGTAAGTCATGTGCTAATCATTTTTGTTGCCCTCCACTGGACTCTCTCCAATTTGTCCACATCCTTCTTGTAGTGGGGGGACCAAAACTCTTGTATCGATTGCACTGTCAGTGTGGGACATTGTGGGAAGGCTCCTGAAAGCCAGTAACAGTCGACATAAGTAATGCAGTGTCTACATTGACACTGTGTCAACCTAACTGCATCAAGCTTGACTCTACACCACTCGTGGAGGAAGGGTTATTAAGTTGGTTTAGCCGGGCAATTACATCGGCAGGAACAAAATTTAAGTGTAGACACTTCCATAGTTAGGTCAACATAAGCTGCCTTGCATTGACCTAACGCTGCAGTGTAGACCAGGCCTAAGGAGTCTCAGGGCCTGTCTAAAAAGGAAAATTGGCCAGCAGAACTAAAGCAGAATAATTATTATGCTGGTGTAACTCCTCACATGGACACACTATTCCTGTATAAAAGGACTTCATTCTGAAATAATTACTCTGCTACACTTTTGTTCCAGAATAGACGGTCCACATGGGCTGTTATGACATCATAGCTATATAGTGAGTAGTTCTGGATCTGGTCCCATTGAGCCATAACCATGTTATATAACCACTATAGTTATAGAATCATAGGACTGTAAGAGACCTCGAGAGGTCATCTAGTCCAGTCCCCTGCCTCGTGGCAGCACTAAATATTATCTAGAGCACCCCTGACAGGTGTTTGTCCAACCTGCTCTTAAAAATCTCCAATGATGCAGATTACACAACCCCCCTAGGCAATTTATTCCTGTGCTTAACAACCCTAATTGTTAGGAAGTTTTTCCTAATGTCCAACCTAAACAGTCCTTGCTGCAGTTTAAGCCCATTGCTTCTTGTCCTATTCTAAGAGGTTAAGAACAATTTTTCTCCCTCCTCCTTATAACAACCTTTTATGTTCTGCCAGTCAATTTCCTTACATAGGAAGCATGCCTGTGTTTCTACATGTGGGAGGTCATACGTCTCTGTGTGTGTTTGACTGTGTATTTGTGTAGGAGCATATGGTTGTGTGTGGTTATTTGTATATAGTTCCTGGGGATCTCTGGGGTGAGGATGGCAGCATGACATCAGCTTCCTACCAGTACTGTACAAAATCTGTGAGTAAACTAAGCCTAGTAAAGAGTGTGTCTTTTCTAACCCTCCTGGGACCTCTAATCACCAGAGCCAGTTGCCAAATGCTCTTCTTAGCCTGGACAGGAACAATAGCTCTATCCAGCCATGTCAAAAGAGTGTGAAACTGAACTGCTGATTAATCCACCTCAATGGGCGTTAACTCCCTCTCTTTCAGCTTCAGTCACTGGGGGATGGACTCAAATCCTTGTTAGAATTTGATGCAATTTAGAGATTGGAATGGGGAAGAGGGGTTAAGACTGATGTGACAAACCCATCTCAATAACATAATTTTGAAGCAAAGACTTTGCTGTCTATTGAAGGTTTCAGGTAGAAACTCCCCTTTATAGTTGTTTCTCAAGATGAAAGCTAACTACCAAAAAACCAGACTGTTTTCACTGACTTACTTTACTAAAAAATGATAACTGACACTATTTTTTACTTAAAAGAAACAAACTCAACATCCTACATGACAGATCCTGTATTTATAGACAGTTTGTTTATTTAGGATATAAACATAACTTCAAAATCGTTATGATTTGAAATACAAGTTCAGAAATGAAACAATCCAAATATAGGTGTGTGAGTTTCAAAAGTAATATCAATGTTTGAAAATCTTCCTCTTAACATCTCACTAGTATCCCTACAGAAATATCAATGTATTATTAAACCTTGCAGAAATATGACCGATTAATTCTCAGATGAGGTTGCTCTGCACATATCATATTCTCCCTATTTTCCACATGGAAAACTATGCCCCAGAGAAGGAAAGTAACTTGCCCAAAGTCTCACAAAAAGCCAGTGGTATAGCTTGAATTATAACTTGGAGCTGTGACCCAATTCCTATCTTGTACACCCCAAATTTCTCCTGGAACCAGGAACAGAACCCAGGATTCCAAACTCCCCTATCTAACCAATTAAACACCACTCCACACCCAGAGTTAGAACGCAGGAGCTCTAGTGTCCAGCTGCCTCCATCTAACCAGTAGAGCCTATTCCCCTCCCAGAACCAGTGACAGAACCTAAGCCCATGCCATAGAGCCCCCTCTGCTATAACCCACACTCTACCAACAGATACGGAATAGAACCAAGGAGTCCTAGCTCCCAGACACCTCAATCTGACCTCTAGACCCCACTTTTTTATATATATATATGGAGATATACCTATCTCATAGAACTGGAAGGGACCCTGAAAGCAGGGCTGGCTTTAGGCCGATTCGACTGATTCGCCGGAGGGCCCCGCGCCTTAGGCGCCTTTTTAATTTTTTTCACTCACCCCGGCGGGTGGCGGCGGTGCGCTCTGGGGTCTTCAGTGGCCCCGCTCCCCTGGCCAGAGCACCGGCCGGAGCATGACAGCCCCACAACACTGGACGGAACGCTGTGGCCCCATGACCCTGGCCGGAGCGCGGACAGCCCCATAGCCCACAACCCCGGCTGGAGCACAGCTGCCCCATGGCCCCGCAACCCCAGCAAGCCCCGCAACCCCCCTCCCCCAGCCGGCAATCCGAAGTGCTGCCAAAGACTGGGAGTGCTGCCCGGTGAGTACAAGCCCCAGGAATCGGGCCCCGCACTTGCTAAAGCCAGCCCTGCCTGAAAGATCATCGAGTCCAGCCCCCTGCCTTCACTAGCAGGACCAAGTACTGATTTTACCCCAGATTCCTAAGTGGCCCTCACAAGGATTGAACTCACAACCCTGGGTTTAACAGGCCAATGCTCAAACCACTAAGCTTCCCTCCCATCTAAAAACAAGTTCAAGCAATAATTGGGTCACAAGCTATGGCTAAGATCATGTGGAAGGAGATTTAGCAAACAGAGAGGATACATACAAAATTCAGGCGGGAGCTAACCAAATATTCTCCGTTTAGGTTTAGACATTGGACATTAGGAGAAACTTCCTAACTTGCAGGGTTGCTAAGAACTGGAATAAATTGCCTGGAGGGGTTGTGGAATCTCCATCACTGAAGATTTTTAAGAACAAACACCAGTCACGGATGGTCTAGATAATACTTAATCATGCCGTGAGTGCAGGGGACTGAACTAGATGACCTTGTGAGGTCCCTTCCAGTCCTGTGATTCTAGTTTCATGAAGTGAATTTTGCTCGAGGAACAGTATCAAAACAGGGCAGCCCTTTCTTATTTAGACACTCAAGCATACATGATTGTGTGTTTGTATCTGAGTGTTTGGATGATGTTGGTTAGATATAGAGTGTATGAGTGCATCTCTGTGTTTGTATGTGTTTCTGCAAGTGGGAGTGCATGATTTTATGTTTCTTTCACTGTGTATTTGTGTATGAGAGCATGGCTGTATGTTGTTGTTTGTATATAGTTCCTGGGGATCTCTGGGATGAGGATGGCAGCCTGACATCAGCTTCCTACCTGTACTGGCACTAAATCTTTGAGCAAACCAGGCCTAATGAGTGTCTCTGGTCCAGCTCCCCTGGGGTCTTTAATCACCAGAGGGAGTTTCCAAATGCTCTTCTTTGCCTGTAGGGGAACAATAGCTCTGGCTCTATCCAGCCTCATGAAAGGAGTGTGAAACTGAACTGCTGATTAATCCACTTCAATGGGGTGTTAACTCCCACTCAGTCAGCTCCTTCAATCACTGGGGGATGGAATCAAATCCATGTTAGAACTGGATGCAATTTAGAGACTGGTATGCTGATGAGGGGTTAGACTTCAAACTGTGATTCCACAAATGCAAATACATCTGTACAACAGAATTTTGAAGCCAAATACTTTCCTGTCTAGGGAAGGTTTCAGGTAGAAAACCTCCTTTATATTTGTTTCCCAAGGTGAATGCCAAATACCATGTAAACAAATAGTTTACACTGAATTACTCAACTGAAAAATGATAAATGACACTATTTTGACTTAGAAACACAAACAACATCCTACATGAAAGGTCCTGTGTTTATAGACAGATTGTTTATTTAGGACATAAGCATAACCTGAAAATCGTTGTGATTTTATATACAAGATCAGCAATGAAACAATCCAAATATAGGTGTGTGTGCTTAAAAAGTAATAACAATCTCACCTCTATCCCTACAGAACTATTAACCGATTATTAAACCTTTCACAAATATGACCTATTCATTCTCAGATGAGGTTGCTCTGTACCTATTATTATTCCTCTATTTTCTAGATGAAAATCTGTGGCCCAGAGAAGGAAAGTAACTTGCCCAAGGTCGCACAAAGAACCAGTGGCATAACTTGAATTATAACTGTGGCGTCATGATCCAAATTCCTATCCCTTACACCCCAGACTCCTCCCAGAACCAGGAATAGATCCCATGATTCTTAGCTCCCAGCCCTTTCATTCTAACCCATTAAACATCACTCCTCCCCAGAGCCAGTGATAGAACTCAGGGGCCCTAGTTACCAGCCCCCCTCCATCTAACTAGTAGAACCTACTCCCCTCCCAGAACCAGTGATACAATACAAGTCCTGGCTCCCAGACTCCTGTGCTCTAATCCACAGGGCCCCACCCAGAGATAGGCACAGAACCCAGAAGTCCTGGTTCCCAGACAACTCAATCTAACCACTAGATCCCACTCCCCTCCCAAAGGTGGGATAGAACCCAGGAGTCATAATACCTGCTCCTATTTTCAGTCTCCTGGTACCACCCTAAATACACAGCTCTAGGAACAGACTCCAAACCGAGCTGTGTTTTCTTCTTTAGCCACAGCGAGTGCATGTTTCTGTGTCAGTGTGTGGTTCATGGTGTTTAGTGTCTGAGCATGTTTATTTGCTTTTCTGCTTTGCTGCATGGTTGTGTGTTAGTGTATCTGAGTGCTGTGTGTGTGTCTTTTAGACCTGGCCCATGTAGGCCTCACTTGGGCTGAGTGGGCCCAGCAGTGAAAGTAAAGGCAAGAGATAAGCTATGTAAAAACAAGTTGAAAAAATAATTGGGTGGGCAGCTATGGCTAAGATTATGTGGAAGGAGACTTAGAAGACAGAGAGGAAACTAACAAAATACAAGGAGGGAACTAACCAAATATGCTTTGTACATGTGGCACATCAACAGAGCATGATACAAATAGGAACTGGGACTAAAGAAACCTGAGCACTCCTAAAGTGCATGAAATATCGTAGATTGGAAGATTCATGAATAGGGTCACATTTGTATATAAAATAACCAATATTCTTTGAATTTGTGCTATGCCCAACCCATTCCCTACACATGAGTCTGATCATTCTGTGTAAGTGTTAGTTACGCCAACAAAGAAACCTGAGTGATGAGTCTGAATTGGAGCTGAGTTCTTGGGATCCATGAGGCTAAGAAGTCGAGAGAAATTCCAACAGCCTATACACAAAGATCCACCTATTTAATTACAGGGGTGATTTTAAACTACTTTAGATCCCACAGGGATCAGCTCTGAGCCCGGTTCTGCTCAATATTTTCATCAACAATTTAGATAATGGCCTAGAGAGTATACTTATATAGTTATCGGGTGATACCAAGCTGGGAGGATTCGCAAGAGCTTTGGAGAATAGGATTAAAATTCTAAATCATCTGGAAAAACCTGAGAACTCATCTGATGTAAATAGGATGAAATTCAATACGGACAAATTCAAAGTACTCCATTTAGGAAAGAACAATCAGTTCTACACCTAGAAAATGGGAAAGGACTGCTTAGGAAGGAGTACTGCGGAAAAGGATCTGGGGGTCATAGTGGATCACAAGCTAAATATGAGTCAACAGTTTTAACACTGTTTCAAAAAAAAAAAAAAGAAACATTATTCTGGGATGTATTAGCAGAAGTGTTGTAAGCAAAAACTAGAAGTAATTCTTCAGTTCTACTCCATGCTGATTAGGCCTCAACTGAAGTATTGTGTCCAGTTCTGAGTGCCATATTTCAGGAAAGATGTGGACGAATCAGAGAAAGTCCAGAGAACAGCATTAAAGGTCTAGAAAACAACCTGCGAGGGAAGGTTGAAAAAATTGGGTTTCTTTAGTGTGGAGAAGAGGAGACTGAGAGGAGACATGAAAAGAGTTTTCAAATACATAAAAGGTTGTTACAAGAAGGAGGCAAGTCAATTGTTTTTGTAAACCTCTGAGGATAGGACACAAATTAATGGGTTTAAATTGCAGCAAGGGAGGTTTAGATTGGACATTAGGAAAAACTTCCTAACTCTCAGGGTTTTAACCACTGGAGTAAATTGCCTAGGTAGGTAGTGGAATCTCCATCATTGGAATTTTTAAAGAACAGGTGAGACAAACACCTGTCAGGGATGGTCTAGAATAATACTCAGGGCTTGGCTACACTTGCGAGTTGCAGCGCTGTAAAGCCGCCCCCAGCGCTGTAACTCACTCCCTGTCCACACTGGCAAGGCATTTGCAGCGCTGTATCTCCGTGGTTGCAGCGCTGCATGTACTCCATGTCCCCGAGAGGAATAGTGAGTATTGCGCTGCCGCTGCAGTGCTGCGGCACCAGTGTGGCCGCCCAATGCGCTGTGACTGGCCTCCAGAATTATTTGGCAGTATCCCACAATGCCTGTTCTAGCCACTCTGGTCATCAGTTCAAACTCTACTGCCCTGGCCTCAGGTAACCAACCATGTGACCCGCCCTTTACATTCCCTGGGAATTTTAAAAATCCCCTTCCTGTTTGCTCAGCCCGGCGTGGCGTGGAGTGCTATCAGCAAATCTTTCCAGGTGACCATGCCTCCACGCGCCAAGCGAGCCCCAGCATGGAGCAATGGCGAGTTGCTGGACCTCATCAGTGTTTGAGGGGAGGAAGCTATCCAATCCCAGCTGCGCTCCAGCCATAGGAATTATGATAGCTTCGGGAAGGTATCAAAGGACATGATGGAAAGGGGCCATGACCAGGACACTCTGCAGTGCAGGATTAAAGTGAAGGAGCTGTGGAGTGCCTACCGCAAAGCCCGCGATGCAAACGGCCGCTCGGGTGCTCCCCCCGCGACCTGCCGATTCTACAAAGAACTGAATGCGATACTTGGGGTTAATCCCACCTCCACTTCAAGCACCACCATGGACACTTCAGAGCCAATGTGGGGGGGGGGAGGAGGAGGAGGAGGAAAACGGGAGTGAGGGTGGTGGCCGGATAGAGACACCCCGAAATCCCTGGAGCCATGCAGCCAGGAGCTCTTCCTCGAGCCAGGAGGAAGGTAGCCAGTCGCAGCAGCTGGTACTTGGTGGAGGACAAACAGAAGAGCAGGTTCCCGGTAAGCGTTTTTTTTTTCGGGAAGGAATTTTTTCGGTGTGGGCTCTTTGGGAGAGGAGGGTTAGGCATGCATGTCTAGATGTAGGTGCCCCCTGAAGCTGTTGGCTCTCCCCAAGGCACAGAAACCCAGAGGACAGTGCAGCCCTGAAACAATCAGTCCCCCTTACTCACCATTTTGAGGCTCCTGTGGGATATGTGTGCTCTGTTGCGGATGGGAAAATTATGCAATTGTGTAGACCCTGTGTTTTCTACTCCTTAAGTGTGGGGGAAATCATTACTCTGTCTGGTATAAACAATGCTGCCTCTGTTAAATGTTGCATTTTGCCTATACAGCTGCATCAACCTTGAGACCTCAGCCGTCCCTCTTATCGCCTGCTCAGAGACTGCAAAGACTCAGGAAGAGACCGCGAAAAAGCAAAGAAGACATGCTGCAAGAAGTGATGCGGCAATCTATTAAAGAGAATGAGAAAGTACAGAACTGCAGGGAGCGAGAAAGCAGGATCCGCCAGGAAAACGCAGCGCACCAGCATGAAAGTGGCTTTTCTCATCCGAACGTTCTGCAGCCACTGCTCGTCATCCCAGACTTCCATAACGATGTGATCCCACCACTCGGTGCTTGTTTCCAGAGCCCAAAAGCGGCGTTCCACGGTGCTGAGCATGTCTGTGAATGCCACAAACAATTTTGTGTCATACGCATTACGCAGCTCGATAGCATCGTCGGACTCCTCACTCTCACTGTCACTTTGGATCTTAAGGAATAGTTCGACAGCCAAACGTGACGTGCTGGTGAGATAAGTCAGCATACGCCTCAGCAGTTCGGGCTCCATTTCCCACAGATAGATCGTGCTGCACAGAAACCGTTGAAAGATGGCGCCAAAGGTGGACGGAAACAAAGGGATTTCTGGAGTGCGAAGCAATGCATCACGGGGCATTGGGACAGGATCCAGAATCCCCCGCACCCACGCCCCCTTCCCACAACCCACGGCGCCAGAATGGGAAGAGGTGCTCTGTGGGATAGCTGCCCATAATGCACCGCTCCCAATGGCGCAGCAAATGCTGCAAATGTGGCCACGACAGTGCGCTGGGCAGCTGTCAGTGTGGACAGACTGCAGCGCTTTCCCTACTCAGCTGTACGAAGTCAGGTTTAACTCACAGCGCTGTACAGCTGCAAGTGTAGCCAAGGCCTTAGTCCTGCCTTGAGTTCAGGGAACTGGACTAGATGACCTTGTGAGATCCCTTCCAGTCCTGTGATTCTGTGATTCTAATTTCACGGGGTGAATTTTGCTCCAGGAACAGTATTGAAACAGGGCAGCCCTTTCTGATTTAGACATTTGAGAGTACATGTTTGTGTGTTTGTATCTGAGTGTTTGGATGCTGTTGGTCAGATATTGAGTGTGTGAATGCTTCTTTGTGTATTATGAGTTTGTTCATGAGAGCTCATGTACTCTTTGGACATTGGTTGTGTGAGCCTCTGTTTGTGGGTGATGTGTTTCTTTGATTGCGTATATAAATGAGTTTGCATTTCTCTGTGTTTCTACATGAGGGAGTGCATGATTCTGTGTGTGTTTGACTGCATATGTCTATATAAGCACACGGTGGTGTGTGACTGGGGATCTCCGGAGTGAGGATGGCAGCCTGACATCAGGGTCCTATCTGTACAGGTCCAAAATTTGTGAGCAGACTAGCCTTCTCTAACTCCCCTGGGGTCGTTAATCACCAGAGGCAGTTCCCAAAAACTCTTCATTGCCTGGAGGGGAATAATAGCTCTGTCTCTATGCAGTCATATCAAAGTAGTGTGAAACTGAACTGCTGATTAATCCACTTCAATGGGGTGTTAACTCCCTCTCAGCTAGCTCCTTCAGTCACTGGGGGATGGACTCAAATCCATGTTAGAATTGGATGCAATTTAGAAACTGAGGTGGGTAAAAGAGGTTAAGAATCCAAAATTCGATGCTATGGGGACGAACCCATTTGAACAGCACAATTCTGAGCCAAAGTCTTTCTTGTTTCTGAATATGTGTGTGTGTGAAGGTGAAAGCCAAATGCCAAATAACCAGCAGTTTTCACTGACTTACTTTTCTAAATAAAGATAAATGTCACTACTTTTAGTTAAGAAATAGAGACAAATTTCTATGTGACAGATCCTGTATTTATCACAGGTTGTTTATTTATGACATACACATACATTGAAAATCCTTGTGGATTTTAAATACAATTTTAATGAATGAAGCTATCCTAATAAAATTGTGCGTGTGCATGTTAAAAATAATAACAATGTTATAAAATCTTGCTCTGAACACCTCACTCCACTAAGCCTACAGAAATATTACTAATTATTAAACTTTGTAGAAATCTGTCATGACTATTAATTCCATATGAGTTGTCTCTGTACATATTATATTTCCCCTCTATTTTCCAGATGGAAAATTGTGGCCCAGAGAAGGAAAGTAACTTGCCCATGGTCATAGAAAGAACGAGAGGCAGAACTGGAATACAGACCCTGGAATCCTGATACCTAGTCCTATGCTCTAACCCACTAGATCCCCCCCCCCTCCCCTCCCCTCAGTGAGGAATAGAACCCAGGAGTCCTGACTCCCAGCCCCCAATTCTCTAACCCACTAAGCCCCACTCCTCCACCAGAGATGGCAATAGAACCTAGTAGTGCTGATTCCCCGCACTCCCACTTTAACCATTGGACTCTACTGTCCTCCCAGAGCCAGGGATAGAACCCAGGATTCCTGATGCCCGTTCCAGTGTTTGGTCTCCTAGTACCAGCCTAATTAAATACCATATTTCTGGTTCCAGAAGCACCTAACCACTTTCAATAACAAAGAGTTCACTCCCACACCCCTTAGACTAACAGGCACAAGATCATAGGCATTGCCAGACTGGACCAGACCCTATGTACATATAGCCCAGGATCCTGTCTATGACAGGGACCAGCCCCTGGTGCTGCAGAGAAAGGTGTAGGAGCTGTCTATTAGCAGATGGAGGATAATCTATCTCCGACATTAGGTCTCAGTTTGGTCTCTAATAGAAAGAGATCAGCTTCAGCCCTGAAGTTATTGTCTGACCTCCTGCTGTTCACTGCTCCCATAATTTCCCGCCACTGTGAACATTTAAATCAATAAATATTGATTTAAAAAAGCTTAAAAATCAGTATCCATCAAAATTATACAAATTAAAAATCAAATTCTACCCAGTCTAGTCATCATCCCTCTATTTTCCACATCTAAAACTGTGCTCCCAGAACCAGTGTAGAACCTAAGCCCAAGCCATAGAGCCCCCTCTGCTGTAACCCACACTGCACCAAGAGATATGGAACAGAACCCAGGAGTCCTAACTCCCAGGCACCTCAATCTGACCATTAGACTCCACTTCCTTCCCAGAGCTTGGATAGAACCCAGGAGTCCTAATGCCTGCTCTTATTTCCAGTCTCCTGGTACCACCCCAATTACACATCTCCAGAAACAGAATCCAAAGCGAGCTTTGTTTTCTTGTTTAGCCACTCAGTGAGTGTCTGTTTCTGTGTCAGTGTGTGGTTCATGGTGTTTAGTGTGTGAGCAAGTTTATTTGCTTTTCTGCTTTTCTGCATGGTTCTGTGTTAGTGTATGTGAATTCTCTGTGTGTGTCTTTTAGACCTGGCCCATGTAGGCCTCACTTGTTCTGAATGGGCTCAGCAGTCAAGAACAAGGGAAGAGGTAAGAGGTGCAAAAACAAGTTCAAGCAATAATTGGGTCACAAGCTATGGCCAAGATCATGTGGAAGGAGATTTAGCAGACAGGGAGGAAACTTACAAAATACAGGAAGGAACTAATCAAATATGCTCTGTTTAGGTTTAGATTGGACATTAGGAAAAAACTTCCTAATCTGTCAGGGTTGCTAAGAACTGGAATAAATTGCCTAGGGGGGTTGTGGAATCTCCATCATTGAAGATTTTTAAGAACAGGTTAGACAAACACCTGTCAGGGATGGTCTAGGTAATACTTAGTCCCACCTTGAGTGTAGGGGACTGGACTAGATGCCCTCATGAGGTCCCTTCCAGTCCTGTGATTCTGTGATTCTAGTTTCACAGGGTGAATTTTGCTCGAGGAACAGTATCAAAACAGGGCAGCCCTTTCTTATTTAGACACTCAACATTATGTTTGTGTGTTTGGATGTCGTTGGTGGGATATAGACTGTGTGAGTGCCTCTCTTGGTATTTTGTATTTGTATGTGAGAACCTGTGTACTCTTTGGACATTGACTGTGTGAGCCTGTGTTTGTGGGCTATGTGTTTCTCTGATTGCATATAAGTGAGTTATGTTACTCTGTGTTTCTACAAGTGGAGTGCATGATTCTATGTTTGTTTCACTGTGTATTTTGTATGAGCGCATGGCTGTGTTTTTTTTTTGTTTTTTTTTTGGTTTTTTTTATATAGTTCCTGGGGATCTCTGGGGTGAGGATGGCAGCCTGACATCAGCTTCCTACCTGTACTGGCACTAAATCTGTGAGCAAACCAGGCCTAATGAGTGTCTCTGGTCCAGCTCCCCTGGGGTCTTTAATCACCAGAGGGAGTTTCCAAATGCTCTTCTTTGCCTGTAGGGGAACAATAGCTCTGTCTTTATCCAGCCTCATGAAAGGAGTGTGAAACTGAACTGCTGATTAATCCACTTCAATGGGGTGTTAACTCCCACTCAGTCAGCTCCTTCAATCACTGGGGGATGGAATCAAATCCATGTTAGAACTGGATGCAATTTAGAGACTGGTATGCTGATGAGGGGTTAGACTTCAAACTGTGATTCCACAAATGCAAATACATCTGTATAACAGAATTTTGAAGCCAAATACTTTCCTGTGTAGGGAAGATTTCAGGTAGAAACCCTCCTTTATATTTCTCAAGGTGAATGCCAAATACATGTAAACAAGTAGTTTACACTGAATTGCTTAACTGAAAAATGATAAATGACACTATTTTTACTTAGAAACACAGACAACATCCTACATGAAAGATCCTGTACCACCCCAATTACACAACTTCAGGAACAGAATCCAAACCGAGCTGTGTTTTTTTCTTTAGCCACTCAGCGAGTGCCTGTTTCTGTGTCAGTGTGTGCTTCATGGCATTTAGTGTGTGAGCATGTTTATTTACTTTTCTGCTTTTATGCATGGCTGTGTGTTAGTGTATCTGAGTGCTTTGTGTGTGTCTTTTAGACCTGGCCCATGTAGGCCTCACTTGGGCTGAGTGGGCCCAGTAGTAAAGGACAAGGCAAGAGATAAGCTATGTAAAACAAGTTGAAGAAATAATTGAGCGAGCAGCTATAATTGAGTGGGTCAGTGGGGCACATCTGGAGCGGGGCAGATTACCAAAGGCAGAGGCCAGAGTGCCCCAAGCGTCGGTCCTGGGGCCGGTTTTGTTTAATATCTTTATTAATGATCTGGAGGATGGTGTGGACTGCACTCTCAGCAAGTTTGCAGATGACACTAAACTAGGAGGCGTGGTAGATACACTAGAGGGTAGGGATCGGATACAGAAGGACCTAGACAAATTAGAGGATTGGGCCGAAAAAAACCTGATGAGGTTCAACAAGGACAAGTGCAGAGTCCTGCACTTAGGACGGAAGAATCCCATGCACTGCTACAGACTAGGGACCGAATGGCTAGGTAGCAGTTCTGCAGAAAAGGACCTAGGGATCACAGTGGACAAGAAGCTGGATATGAGTCAACAGTGTGCTCTTCTTGCCAAGAAGGCTAACGGCATTTTGGGCTGTATAAGTAGGGGCATTGCCAGCAGATCGAGGAATGTGATCGTTCCCCTTTATTCGACATTGGTGAGGCCTCATCTGGAGTACTGTGTCCAGTTTTGGGCCCCACACTACAAGAAGGATGTGGAAGAATTGGAAAGAGTCCAGTGGAGGGCAACAAAAATGATTAGGGGGCTGGAGCACATGACTTATAAGGAGAAGCTGAGGGAACTGGGATTGTTTAGTCTCCAGAAGAGAAGAATGAGGGGGGATTTGATAGCAGCCTTCAACTACCTGAAGGTGGGTTCCAATGAGGATGGAGCTCGGCTGTTCTCAGTGGTGGCAGATGACAGAACAAGGAGCAATGGTCTCAAGTTGCAGTGGGGGAGGTCCAGGTTGGATATTAGGAAACACTATTTCACTAGGAGGTGGTGAAGCACTGGAATGCGTTACCTAGGGAGGTGGTGGAGTCTCCTTCCTTGGAGGTTTTTAAGGCCCGGCTTGACAAAGCCCTGGCTGGGATGATTTAGTTGGGAATTGGTCCTGCTTTGAGCAGGGGGTTGGACTAGATGACCTCTTGAGGTCCCTTCCAACCCTGATATTCTATGATTCTATGAGTGTCTGGGGGGCAGATACAGGGTCCCTGCGCAGGGCTGGAGGAGTGCAACACAGGGCATGGGCAATAGCTAATGGGCGTGTGGCTTGGGCACCCGAGGGCAGCTCAGCGTGTGAGGCAGCTGCCTCTGCACAACCCCCAAAATGGAGAACAGGGGAAACGGAGAGTAAAAACTTCTCACTGTATTATACAGCAGTGTCATAGCCATGTTGGTTCCGGGGGTACTGAAGAGATGATTTGGGGGAGGTAATGCATTTTATTGGACCAGCCTGTGCTGGTGAGAGAGACACATTTTGGAGTTTACACAGTTCCCAATAGCTTGCGGCTCTCACCAGCAGAACCTGGGTCAATTGAAGAGGTTACCTCACACAGCTGGCCTCTCTGAATCTACATAGACCTTGCTTCCGCAGTTCTAAGCCCTTTACATAGGGAGGGTAAACAACAGATTTGATATGTGGGGAAACTGAGGCACAGCCTTACCAAAGTTCAGCGAAGAGATTAGAACCCAGGTTGCCAGCCTCCTACTCTAGCACCATCTCCACTAACCCACTCAAGGGATTGTGGGGTCCCTCCCCCCTCCCCCCAGTGCAGTGATTCCTCCAGCCTCAATGCATAATAATTAAATGGCAAAGAAGGTGGGGCCCCACTGGGGTCGGCTGTGCCACTAGCCAGATGCAGGGGCTCCTTGCCTTGGGGACTGTCAGGGGTGAGGTGGGAGAGGAGGACTGCCAATGAGTTAAATGATGGGTAAGTGAACGTAGAGTGATGGTCTCGTGTGCCCAAGGGTGAAGGGGCTGCAAAGGGCGGAAGGAGCTGTCACGGTCAGTAGCTGTGGTTGTCTCTCTGGCACAGGCGAAGGGTTTGAGTGCAGGGAGCTGCAGGTCAGTGCTGGACGAGGACGTGGTGCAGTCTTACTGGGGAATCTCTCTAAGAGGGCAGAGTTTCGGTGGCGTGGGCACTTACCTTTCCTCCGTGCTGCCTGGCGCTCACCAGTTTGACTTTTGCTGAATTTGATGTCCTGGAAGGGCACGAACTGTTGCTGGGCAACACTAACTGTGTGTTAACAAAGCTTTTTGCTATTTAATTTCCCAGCTTTTGGAACAGAAAGAGAAAAGTTGTTATAGTTACCAGCTTAGAGGGGCAAACTGAAGCACCCAGACAGGAGGGGACCTGCCAAAGACAACAGCAGAGCTAAAGCTGGATCCCCGATGCCGAAGCACCCGGATTCGTGCGTCACCCTCAGAATCATTCTTCCCACCCTCTGCAGCAGAAGGGCCGGTCAGTGCCCTAAACAAGCTTCAAACAAGCAAAACGTAACCAGAGGCTGGAATCTGTCTGGATTAGATGCACCAGCAGAGCTAGGGGTGTGTGCAACATGTTTGTATTGGACAGTGGCAAGGATGGTGAGTCCCTTGTGTTGCTGAGGGAGTTCCAATAAAACAAAACCTGCAGAGAGAGAGAGAGAGAGAGAGAGAGTGTGTGTGTGTGTGTGTGTGTGTGTGTGTGTGTGTAATAACATAGTTAACAGACCAGGTATTCCAAGAATACAATTTTTAGGAACATCCATATTTTTTTTAAGTACTTTAAAGTGATCATTGGCAATTTTGTGCCTCAGGTTTTTGAAGCTGCCAGATTTGAATTTGATGACAAAAATGTGGTGTGGGAAAAATGTCTAAAAATGTCCAGGACTCAGGTCTCTAAGATGACAAAAGCCACTGCTATGGCCCCACGCTGTTTTCAGAGTGACTAACCCAGGTTGGGGTCTCAGATTTCTAACGACTAAGCCACACTCCTCTCCCAGAGCCGGGGGGAGAATCCAGGATTTCTGGGCACCAACATACTCCTGCTGACAAGTGAATACTATGGTACCCCACTCAAATAGCATTGCTCATGTCCTTCTCCAGTGGCTGCTTGAGGAAGGGGCTAGTAATTGTTCCTGGAGCTCAGAGAACAAGCTGGGGATCTGAGGGATTGAAACCCTGCTGCTGATCTATGTGGGGGCTGAGTGTCTTTTCCTTCTGGGCTTATACAGCGCCTAGCACAATGGGGCCTGGTCCAGAACTGGGGTCATAGGTGCTACCACGCTCTGGTTTCATGCAATTCAAGCAGTGAAAAGACCTCTTGAAAACAAGTTTTGTGCTTCACAACTCTGTCGCTGGGGCAATTATGATGTGAATCCCTGACACACAGACACACGTCAGCTGTTTGTCGCACGCTTTGCCTGTGGAACCTTTCCCCTCAGGTGTGGGTGAGTGGTCGGTCTCCCACGCCCTGCCCCACAGGCAGACGCTCAGCCTGGGAGTCTGGCACTTTGGCATGAGCTGTAAAGACTCGTGTGTTTAGCCCTGGATTCATTGGTCTCGTCCCCAGCATTGGCCACCCTGGCAGCCAGCCCACGGGCAGGTGTTCCTTGTCAGCCTGATGCAAAGGGGTGAGGTTTGGTTCATACGGGAGGGCAGGGGGAGAGCCCGGGCAGATCAGCTGGGGCAGCGCAGGCCCAGCTGCTCCTGGCCACAGCCAATTTCCCTGAGGCGCTTTGGGAGGTGAGTGACTGTGCAATTCGTGTCCCGAACTGCCCTGGTAACGCAGTCCCTGAGCAGTGACCCCTCTGCTTATATCTCCGTTACAGCAGTCTGTCCCATGGCCACACACTGCATGCACTGGCACCATCCTCGTGCCCGGATCCAGTAGAGGTCCCTGTCGGTTCTGCCTTCTCTGCAGGTTCGGTGGAGCTGGGGATGGATTGTTCTTGGGTGTCTGTCGGGGAAGGCTGTGAAAGGAGAGTTGTGGGCAGCATTGTGGGCAATGGGAAGGTGAGAGGAACGCACAAGTATTCCCTGTCACTTCCTAATTGTGGGATTGAATTATCCTTGTAATTTTCCAGTAAATAGAATTTGTTCTGATTGCTACAATCCCTTCCCTGCACATTGCCTAGATTTTAAAGCCTTATCGGGTTTCTCTTGTGTTTGATTCGAGCCACCTTCACGGAACAGAAACCTGTTTCTTCTCCTCTGAATTGTCTTATGAAGCCGGGGCTTTAGCGACAGGCACCTGACCCTAGCCGTGGCCTTTGTCACACACCTGTCCACGTCAGCGGATCCCTGCCTGGTTAACAAGCCGGTGAAACTAGCTCAAGGAGAGAAGCCGATGAAAAGAACAGGCATGTACGACTCACCAAGCCAGGCCAGGCCCATGATTCTATCAAACCGGCTCTCCTGCCCCTTCTTCCCCACCCCCAGCACAGCACCTCAGAGTCTCCAGCCACTGACTGGAGCCTCATCCCATCAGTCCGGGGAGCTGCTGGTCCCTGTGGAGTGATGGGGCACCTACACGTCCCACTGCAGGTGGACATGTGCCCAGTGTTAGAGCAAGAGCGCTTTGCCCAGCAGTTCTTGTGGTGCGACATGTGCTAGCCAATCTCATGGACCTGCCCAGGTGGATGTTTGTCCAGCGCTCGAGTGCTTTGCCTAGCAGTTCTCGTGGGGCAGCGCGTATGGCCTCCATATTGCCTCCATGTCATCATGCTCCCAGCAGAGGGTGTACAGGGCAGATCTGCCCCGATCCCCTCTCAGCCCCTTCACACGGAGGGTTGGGTCTCCCCGCTGACAGTGCGGGGCTGGCAGGAAATATGCAAACTAGGGTCTGTTCCTTGTGCTCATCATGTGTCTTCCCCCAGTTCACCAGCAGATGGCAGCAGATGGCCAGGTTCATCCATAGCAAACTGGGTGTTTGGCAAAGTCTGGCCTGTGTCGCTCCCAGGGGGGTGACTCTGCCAGGGGTCTGGGTTCAGGGGGAACCCCAGGCAAAAAGTGGGGGCCCAGACCTGGCCCGATGAAGGGGGCACTGCCAGGGAGACTGGGAGGCCCTGAAAATAGGGTGACCAGGTGTC
This sequence comes from Trachemys scripta elegans, assembly GCF_013100865.1. Taxonomy (NCBI): domain Eukaryota; kingdom Metazoa; phylum Chordata; order Testudines; family Emydidae; genus Trachemys; species Trachemys scripta. The sequence goes on along the minus strand of NC_048311.1, from coordinate 41,435,807 downwards.
CATTTTTTTTACCAGAACACCGGCTCAAAAAGAGATCCTGCCAGGTCGTGTCAGCGCTGCTGACCGGGCCATTGACTGTCAGGTTGGTGGTGCTGCACAGCGGGGCTGCCAGGCTCCCTGCTAGCCTCCGTGCCAAGCAGCTGCCCTGTCCACCCTCTTCCTTCTACGTGTAGGGGCAGCCAGGGGGCTCAACACACTGCCCCAAGCACTGGCCCCACGGCTCCCATTGGCCGGGAACGTTGGCCAATGGGGGTGGCGGGGGCGGCACCTGCGGACGGTGCAGCGCGCACAGTGGGGACATGCCGCTGCTTCCAGGAGCTGCTTGAAGTGAGTGCCGGCTGGAGCCTGTGCACCCCTGAGCCCCTCCCAGGCCCCAACCCCCTGCTCCAGCCCTGATTCCCCTCCTGGCGGGTTGGGGTCCCCCACCCTCCAAACCCCTCAGTGCAGCCCAGAGCCCCCTCCTTCACCCCAAACCTCTTGTCCCTGGCCCCATCCCAGAGCCTGCACCCCCAGCTGAAGCTCTCCCATCCCCCGGCATCCCAACTCCCTGCCCCAGCCCAGAGCCCCCTCATGCCCTCTGAACCCCTCATCCTTACCCCCACCCCAGAGCCTGCATCCCGAGCCGGAGCTCTCACCCCCCCACACACACCCCAGCCCCCTGAGCCACCCGGGTGAAAATGAGTGAGTGAGGGTGGGGAAAGCGAGCGACAGACGGAGCGGGGTATGGAGAGAGTGGGGGTGGGGCCTCGGAGAAGGGGTGGTACGTAGTCTTGTAGGAGTGGCAGGTGGGGCAGAGGGTGGGGCAAGGGTGTTCGGTTTTGTGCACATAGAAAATTGGCAACCCTACCTGGAAAGCCGAGATGCACAGACAGAGACGAGGGCACCAGACGCACAGACAGACACGGGCCCCAGGATGCTTGAACACTTTATTGGTGTTAATCATATGGTGGGGGGCACAGAACGCGAGAAAAAATATCCCACCACCACCGCCAACCCTGAATACCCCCATCAGTGCCCCCCGCTCCATCATCCCCCCAACCCTCCGATGGTGTTTCCTGCCCCACCACCACCCCAGCCCTCTGATGGTGTCCCCTGCCCCGCCACCTCCCCAACCCTCCGACGGCACCCCCAGCCCCGTTACCCCCCCCCAACGGTGCCCCCTGCTTGCCCCTGCATCCTCTGTTCTCCCCTCTGTCCCCTGATTTCCCTCCTGCCCCACAGCTCACATCCTCACCAGTCAGCGATTGGTGTTGGGGTCGTTCCCTCTGCAGTCCCGGCAGCCGTTGTGTCGCAGGGGAGTAGGGGCATGTCGTGCAGCAGCAGGGCCAGCTCTAGTTTTTTTGCCAACCCAAGCAAAAAACTTTTTGGCTGCCCCCCACCCCAGCCCTGGCCTCCCCCCCACATCCCCCTACTACCTCAGCCCAGGGCTCTCCCCCCCACACATCCGCACCCCCTGCCGCCCCAGTTCTGGGCCCCTCCACCCACACCCCCTGCTGCCCCAGCCCTGGGCTCTCCCCCCTCAACTGCACCCCCCTGCTGCCCCAGCCCTGGGTCACTGGTAACTCGCTCCCAGGGCGGGTCATTCAGCAGGAATTTTGGATGTGCACAGAACACAGACAGGATTAGTTCCCATATGGTCACAGAACTGCAGTAAAGTGGAATAATTTTCAGCTTGTGTGATTGGAGGATATCTGGATGCATATTATAAGACTGTTCTACATAAACGAGGAAACCTTGAGGTGCCTTTATTATTCTTTTGTTCCACTCTTTGTTTCTATGGGTACATCTACACTACAGGGGGGAGTCGATTTAAGATACGCAAATTCAGCTACGTGAATAGCGTAGCTGAATTCGACGTGTCGCAGCCGACTTACCCCGCTGTGAGGACGGCGGCAAAATCGACTTCTGCGGCTTTCTGTCGGCGGCGCTTACTCCCACCTCCGCTGGTGGAGTAAGAGCGCTGATTCAGGGATCGATTGTCGCATCCCGACGGGACACGATAAATCGATCCCCGAGAGGTCGATTTCTACCCGCCGATTCAGGCGGGTAGTGTAGACCTAGCCTATGGGGAATTTGCCAATGCAATATCACTGTCTTCCTTTTAAACAAATAAAACTTAAAAAAAAAGGGCAATGGCTGTTGAGAATAGCAATTCCAGTCCTAATAACCACTGGGAAGCATTTCTTGCTCAATTTTATCCTACTTTTTCTACAGCGAGTTACAGTGGATCAGTATATTTGATTTGGGAGAAATGAAGTAACAGCTGCCCAAATTGAGCGTGAGCACTCCTGAATGTTGAGGGTGTTCAAATCTGGAAGGCAGGTGCTAGATTCCCTTTCTGAATATTAGCTAAATCTGGAAAGGAAAAGTCAATTTCTGTTTCCATGGCTTAGAAGTGTAAATCCTCCTACGTGCCTGGTACTATATCTAAAGCTGCCCAGTCTCCTCCCCTCCCTTACTTTTCATTTTAAATTCTAGTGGGATCCATGTACCTCCCTTGCTAGGCTTCAGATAGAGAGGGGCACTGTCCATTTAGTCCACGCAATTCTTTCTTTAGGGGCTGCAAGGTGAGGTCACACCAGTATCCCTAATGCAGTCTGGGGAAGTCTTCTGAAGGGGATAGCTGGGCCAAAGCCTTCTACTTTGTGGGCATACTTGTTCCCCATTGCATTCCAAGGGCCTTATTTTTAAATATTTGAATACTGTCTTTTGTACTATAAGATGTCATCGCAGCATGTGTGCTTTCTCATTCCCGCCCCAGGTGTACGTGTGCGTGTGTGCTTTCGGGGCACGAGTGTGTGGCATTGTGAGAGCACCATTGTGTCACTGGGCCAAGCCAGAGTGGATTTTTGCACACGAAGGAGCAGTGGATATCCTCAGGAGTGGCAAGAGGGAGGGCGACCGATCGATCATTCAATCAAATGCTCCCAGGAGGGAATTAACTGGCGTATCGGAAAAGTTTGGCCAGCGGATTTGGAGCTGGGTCGTTTCCTTGCAGGGAACGGAAGCTGCTTCCCTGGCCAAGCCGAACGGCCGCTGTGCCGTGCAGGGGAAGGGTGTAAGAGGCGAAGCCTGCCAGCACTCACCCGTCACACTGCAGTACCTCCACCAGCGCGGCCTGCACCCGGGATGGGACCAGAAGGCGCAGGGGGGAGAGACTGAGAAGAGAAAAGGGGAGAGATCAAAAGAGACAAATCACAACCACAAGCAAAATAAATTGGCCCCATGCCATTGGAGTCAATGGACCAGATCCCCAAGTGGGTATAAATTGACCTGGCTCTATTTGAATTAAAAGGCCGGATTCTGAGCCGCTATAAATCGGCACAGATCCCCTGAAGCCGGCGGAGCGATGCCAATTTACACCAGTGGCGAATCTGGCCCTATGAGAGGGGGAAAGCAGCTAGTAGTGACACCAGCACGGACAGGGGGGTCTTTGTTCCCATTTAGGAACTGGTCTGATGTCCAAATTCACCCCTGTTCTTTATGTGCTTGCTCTGATCCGGTTCGTTATTGCAGATTATTTACACTAGAAATGCTAAGGGATATAACTGCATCTTGGACCAAGGGACCAGATCCGGACTGTGGTTACTCCAGAGTCGATTTGGAGTCATGCCAATGACTGTAGCTGGAATCAGCCTCAGACCCTCATCTCAGGATTTATGATTAGAATGACCCCAACTGAGAGTGGGGCCTCACTATGCCAGGCGCTGCACAGACCCCAACCGAGATTGGGGCCCCATTGTGCCAGTGGAGAAACATGGGATGCCTCAGAGAGATTAAAATCAAAACAGATGAGATAGACAAAGGGTGGGGAAGGGAAACTGAGGCACAGGGCAGGGATGTGACTGACCCAAAGGCTATAAAGGAAGCCGTGGATTGGTCAGAGCTAAACCCCAGGTGTCCTGACCCGCAGGGCAGAGCGCTAGTCCTGGCAGCAAAAGCAGGTATGGAGACTGACGATCATTACAAATAACAAACCCAGAGGCTCTCCAGTCTCTGGAGATCTGAGCTTATTAGCATTATCAGCATCCAGGCTGAGTGTTTCTCTCTCTATTTCCCCTCCTCTCTTTTTCTGTCTCCTTTTTTTCCATTCATTTGTATTTCCCCAGCTTTTGTTTTCCATCCTCAGTCCTGTTTTCTCTCCCCCTCCTTCCTGCCTCTCCCACAGCCCCGCGCTCTCTTCCCAAACGCAGCCGTTGCATTGCGTTCCCCAGGGACGCTGCTGGAGTTGGTCTAATGGCCGGAAGGTTTCCCAGGCAGAGATAGGAAAGATCGAACCTGTTCAGGGTGGGCGATTCAGCAGCATGACTGAGCAGGCATGTCCCAAAGGAAGTCACTCACCCCATTACACGCTCTTTGAAACTTTGCTAAACTACCTCCCGCCAGATGTGTGGCAGGTAGATACAAAAGGCTGGGGTGTGTTGTGTGGGCGAGGTTTTGTCGGCGTGAATTTGGCTGAAAAGCACTAATTCCTGGCTCTTCTTCCTGGACTAATGCGATCCAGTCAAATTCATGTGGCTCAAACCTTTATAGATTCATAGATGTTAAGGCCAGAAGAGACCATTCTGGTCATCTCATCAGCCCTTCTGTATAACACAGTGGCTCCTGCATCCAGCCAATAGCTTATAGTTGAGCTGAAGCAGATCTTTGAGAAAGACGTCCAGTCTCCAGATAGACACCTAGGGATCCTCCATCATGTGGCAAGTTGTTCCAATGTTAATTATCCATCTGGTTGGAATTTGTGTAGCTTCATCTGCCTGCCAGTGGATCTGGCTAAACCTTGGCCTGATAGATTAGAGAGCCAAATTTCTTAAGACTTTAATATCCGTGACATTACCACGCATTCCCTGCCGCGTCTCATTCCTTCTCTGTGTGTGTCTGAACGGTACGGCATCGTGGGAGCGCCGTCGTCTGATTGCGCTGGGTGGGAGCGACAGATATTCTTGCAAATGGAGATAGGGAGAGAAGGTGAAAGATCCTTAAACTCAATGCTGCTAGAAAAGGATTAACTGGCGCCGCGGGAAAGCTCGGCCAACGGCTTTGGAGCTGGGGCTGTTTCCTTGCAGCGAGTGGGGCTGTTTCCCTGGCGTTACCGTGGTGCAGAATGACCCTGCAGGGGGAGGGAGCAGGAGGTGCGGACTGTGGCGCTGGCAAACAGCTGAGGATAAAGTTAACTGGCTGATTCACCGGTGTGTGTAACCCTTAAAGGCAGGCCAAGAGGCACTGTGGTGTAATCCAGCCCATTCATCAGTGCTGATAAGAATCAAGCGTAGGTGCTAATTGCCTTTGTCTGTATTCCCCGACTTCCTGTGTAACGTACCCTGATGTCACTCTGCAGTTACCGCTACATCACGTGTGCGCCTGTCTAATTGCCATGAGATCAAAGGCCTGTATTTATCAGTTAGATGAAGTTTACTAGAATGAGGATGTTATTGTCTTCCGGTGGTTCTCAGCCTGCGGCCTGTGGTTCACTTGCGGCCCACTCAGCACACAGCTGCGGCCCATGTGACATCCTCAGGGCCATACAGGTGGTATATATATTGTGGGGATGCGGCCCACAGAACCCACAGAGAGTTGCACACGCGGCCCACAATGATAAGTACCACAGTCTTGGTCTATCTGAAACATGTGATTTACATTGAAAAACCACCTGCAAACCAGCGTTGTCGTTTGAATGGCTGCATGAATTGGATTGAACAGATGCATGAGTCATGGCATTGACCAATAGGAACTCAAGCTGTGTGCACTGCTGCCTTCCTCATCAAAGCAAGCTGATGATAATGGTCAGCTCGTTAACCTGCTTCAACTAGAAAAGAGAAGCCTTGGGCATGGACTTGCCATCTCTGCTGACCTCTGAACAGGGAGAGTTTGAGCTATTGGACTGAGATCCCCTCTGATGGGGCATCTGCCCCACACTGGCAGGAAAGGGGTTAAAAGCAGCCCTTGGGAGGCTGCACAGGAGGCAGCCAATCAGAGAAGGGCTGAGGGGAGCAGCCAATCAGGGCGACGAAGGCCCATATAAAACTGGAGCTGCAGGGTAGAGGCAGCAGTTCTCTGTTGGGAGCGCAGGGAGGAAGGATTGTGTCTCTGGAGGGCTGAGAGACCTGCCAGCACCCTGGACAGAGCAGTGCTGCTATCAGGGTCTGGGGGAGTGAGAGACAGCTCCTGGCTGGCTGCTGGGGTTTGCAGACTGAGGCCCTGACACAAGGGCAAAGAGGGTGCTGGCCATGCAGTGGCCCAGTTCGTGCGACTTTCCACGGCTCCCATTGGCCGGGAACGGTGAATCGCGGCCACTGGGAGTGGCTGTACCTGCCAATGCTCAGGTAAACAAAGTATCTCGCAGCCCACCAGGGGCTGATTCCTGAACACGCCGAGGCCCAAGGTCGAGAACCCCTGCACTAGGCTACATAAAAAGCACCAGCAAAGTCAGTACAAACTACAATGTCATACAATGACTTGTTTATACAGTGGACACTGAAATGGAAGGACAGTATTTATATTCCAATGGACTTATGTTATAACTCTACGGTAAACGAGAAATGAAGCCAGTTTTCAGTAACAGTGCGGCTGTGACGCTGTTTGTATTTTTATATCTGATTTTGTCAGCAAGTAGTTTTAAGTGAGGTGAATCTTGGGGTACGCAAGACCAGTCAGACTCCTGAAGGGGGTACAGTAGCCTGGAAACATTGGGAGCCACGGCCTTCCATCATAAAGTCCAGCTTGCCTGGGTGATAAACAGGGGCTGGAATGTCAAGGGGATTGTCTGTATTCTGTGGTAAAACTAGTCGAGTGATCCAGGCATGCTCCGTTATTCCTGGCTTGGTGAATCTAATGAGAGAAT